>NW_027590581.1:0-248261 GCF_964213995.1 Mustelus asterias
CGTGCTAGCCACTGTTCCACTGCATCGCCCTCATTTTTTATGCTTTGAATGTTGCAATCACAATTTTACGTATTTCAATCAGATCTCCTCTCATCCTTCTAAACTCGAATGAATACATGAGGCGGAGATGCTTGCGTTGCACTAGGGTGTGCACAGTAAGAAGTCTCGCAACGCCAGGTTAAAGTCCAACATGTTTATTTGGAATCACGAGCTTTCCGAGCGCTGCTCCTTCATCAGGTCAGTCAAGTGAATACAGGCCCAGTCGAAGCAATTTCGCCTTATAGGACAGTCCCATCAATCTATGTATCAGCTGCACTCGCCAGAGACCCTTTCTTCGGTCAGGAGATCAAATCTATATGCATTACTCCAGATGTGGTCTGATGAAGACCAGGCATTACTGCAGTAAGACTTCACTAATTCCGAACTCAAATCTTCTTGCAACGAAGGCCTTCCCAATTGCTTGCTGTACATACCTCTCCGATTTCATTGGTTGGTGTACAAGGATACCCAGATCCATTTGTACATCACACTTCCAAATATATATTGTTTTGTGCTTTACACACGCATATAACTGTACATTTAGCCACGTTGTATTGCATCTGCCACATGTTCACCCATTCACACAACTTGTCCAGATCACATTGAAGACCCTTGCATCCTCCTCTCAGCTCACAAGTCACTGCATCCTCCTCATAGCTCACAGTTATGCATCGCCAGCCGCTTAGGACATTTTACATTTGATTTCCTTATCCAGATCCCACGGTGGCACAGCGTTGGGGACCGGGTTCGATTCCCAGCTTGGGGCCTTTTCTGTACGGAGTCTGCACATTCTCCCCGTGCTTACGTGGATTTCTTCTGGGTGCCCGGTTTCCTCCAACAATCCGAAGGACGTGCAGCTGAGGGACATTGGCCATGCTAAACTCTCCCTCAGTGCACCCGAACAGGCGCTGGAGTGTGGTGACTCGGGGTTTTTCACAGTAACTTCATTGCACTGTTACCGTAAGCCTACATGTGACTAATAAATAATATAAGTTGGGATCCTGAAGTACCCCACCAGTCGCTGACTGCCACTCGGAAAAAGACCCATGTATTTCCATTCTCTGTTTCTTATCTGTCAACGAATTCTACACAAATGTCAATACATTATTCCCTATCCCACGTGCTTTAATTTGACCTACTAATATTTTACGAGGAACCGTCTCAAATGTCTTCTGAAAGTGCAAATGCACCACGTACATGCACGCTGACATAGGTAGGAAGACGGAAGGGGTAATGAAAAGAGAATATAGGGAGTTAGGTAGACAGTTGGGAAGGAGGAACACAAAGGTTGTCATCTCAGGATTGCTGCCTGTGCCAGGGGAAAGTGAGAGCAGGAATGGAGTGAGGTGGAGGATGAATGTGTGGCTGAGGGACTGGAGCGGGGGGCAGGGATTCAGTTTCCTGGATCATTGGGACCTCTTTAGGGGAAGGTGTGACCGGTACAAAAACGACGGGTGGCACTTGAATCCTCGGGAGACAAATATCCTGGCAGGAAGGTTGGCTAAGGCTACTGGGGAGACTTTAAACTAGAAAGGTTGGGGGGAGGGAATCGTGGTGAGGTGACTGAGAGCGAGGAGGCTAGCCCGCAAATAGAGAAGGATTGTACACAGTTTAAGAGCGAGAATAGACGGGTGATGGAGAAGGGGAGAGCTCAAACCAAAGGTTTGAGATATGTCTATTTTAATGCCAGGAGTGTACTGAATAAAGTGGATGAGCTTAGAGTGTGGATCGATGCTTGGAAGTGTGATGTGGTGGCCATTACGGAGACTTGGGGACAGGGACAGGACTGGATACTTCAGGTGCCGGGTTTCAGATGTTTCAGAAAGGACAGACAGGGAGGCAAAAGAGGGGGGTGGGGAGTGGCACTGCTGATCAGGGATAGTGTCAGAGCTGCAGAGAATGTGGAAGCCGTGGAGGGATTGTCTACGGAGTCTCTGTGGGTGGGAGTTCGGAGCGGGAAGGGGTCGATAACTTTGCTGGGTGTTTTGTACAGGCCGCCCAATAGTAACAGGGATGTTGAGGAGCAGATAGGGAACAGATCCTGGAGAGATGTAGGAATAACAGGGTTGTCGTGATGGGAGACTTTAATTTCCCAAACATCGATTGGAATATCCATAGAGTAAGGGGTTTGGATGGGGAGGGGTTTGTTAGGTGTGTTCAGGAGGGTTGCCTGACACAGCATGTGGATAAGCCTACAAGAGGAGAGGCTGTACTCGACCTGGTACTGGCTAATAAGCCAGTACCAGATGTCGGATCTCTCAGTGGGGGAGCATCTTGGGGATAGTGATCATTACTCTATCTCCTTTACGCAAGCATTGGAAAGAGATAGGATCAGGCAAGCTCGGAAAGTGTTTATCTGGAGTCAGGGGAAATATGAAGCCATCAGGCAGGAGATTAGATGCGTAAATTGGAAGGAGGCATTCTCGAGGAAAAGTACTGAAGTAAGGTGGCAGATTTTCAAGGAATGTTTGCCTCGAGTTCTGCATGACAACGTTCCGATGAGAGAGGGAGGTGTTGGTAGGTTACGGGAACCATGGTGCACGAAAGCTGCGCTGAACCTAGTGAGAAAGAAAAGGAAAGCGTACAAAAGCTTCAGAGCGCTAGGCGATGATAGGGATCTAGATGAGTAGACGGCTTGTCGGAACGAAAGAAATTAGGAGAGCCAGAAGGGGTCACGAGAAGGCCTTGGCAGGTAAGATTAAGGAGAACCCGAAGGCATTCTATAAATATGTGAAGAGTAAAAGGATGAGATGTGATGGAATAGGAATTATAAAAGGTGAAGGTGAGATAGTCTGTACAGAACCGGAAGAAATAGCAGAGGTGCTTAATGAATATTTTACCTCGGTATTCACGGTGGAAAAAGACCTGGGTGGTTACTACAGGACTGAGGTGGGCTGAAAAGATTGAGTATGTGGACATTAAGAAAGAGGATGTGTTGGAAATTTTGAATAGCATCAAGATAGATAAGTCGCCGGGACCGGATGGGATGTACCCCAGGTTACTGTGGGAGGTGAGGGAAGAGATTGCAGAGCCTCTGGTGATGATCTTTGCGTCGTCGATGGAGACGGGAGAGGTTCTGGAGGATTGGACGATTGCGGATGTGTTTCCTATATTCAAGGAAGGGAATAGGGATCGCCCAGGAAATTACTGACTGGTGAGTCTAACCTCAGTGGTTGGTAAGTTGATGGAGAAGATCCTGGGGAACAGGATTTATGAACATTTAGAGAAGTTTCGTATGCTCAAACGTAGTCAGCACGGCCTTGTCAAAGGCAAATCGTGCCTTACGAAACTGGTGGAGTTTTTTGAAAATGTGACGAAACACATTGACGAAGGAAAAGCGGTAGATGTGGTTTACATGGACTTCAGCAAGGCGTTCGATAAGGTACCCCATGCAAGACTTCTCAAGAAAGTGAGAGGGCATGGGATGCAAGGGGCTGTTGCCTTGTGGATTCAGAACTGGCTTGCCTGCAGAAGGCAGAGAGTGGTTGTAGACGGGTAATTTTCTGAATGGAGGTCGGTCACCAGTGGAGTGCCCCAGGGATCTGTTCTGGGACCCTTGCTGTCTGTCATTTTCATAAATGACCTGGATGTGGAAGTGGAGGGATGGGTTGGTAAGTTTGCCGACGACACGAAGGTTGGTGGTGTTGTGGATAGGTTGGACGCATGTCAGAAGCTGTAGTGTGACATTGATAGGATGCAAGACTGGGGAGAGAAGTGGCAGATGGACTTCAAACAGGATAAATGTGTAGTGCTCCATTTTGGCATGTCGAATGGAATGAAGGAGTATAATATCAAGTGTACGACTCTTAGCAGTGTAGAGGATCAGAAGGACCTCGGGGCCCAGGTCCATAGGACTCTTAAATCGGCCTCGCAGGTAGAGGGGGTGGTTAAGAAGGCGTATGGTGTGCTGGCCTTCATCAATCGAGGGATTGAGTTTAGAAGTCAGGAGATAATAATGCAGCTTTATAAGACCCTCGTCAGACCCCACTTGGAGTACTGTGCTCAGTTCTAGTCGCCTCATTACAGGAGGGATGTGGAAATGATTGAAAAGGTGCAGAGAAGATTTACAAGGCTGTTGCCTGGATTGGTTGGCATGCCTTATGAGGATAGGCTGAGGGAGCTCGGTCTTTTCTCCTTGGAGAGATGAAGGCTGAGAGGTGACCTGAAAGAGGTGTACATGATGTTGAGAGGTATAGATCGGGTGGATTCTCGGAGGCTTTTTTCCAGGGCTGAAATGTCTGCTACGAGAGGACACGTGTTTAAGGTGCTGGGGAGTAGGTACAGAGGAGATGTCAGGGGTAGGTTTTTCACTCAGAGGGTGGTGGGCGAGTGGAATCGGCTGCCATCAGTGGTGGTGGAGGCAAACTCGATAGGGTCTTTTAAGAGACTTCTGGATGAGTACATGGGACTTAACAGGATTGAGGGTTAGAGATAAGCCTATATATAAACCTAGGTAGGTAGCGGCATGACCGGCGCAACTTGTGGGCCGAAGGGCCTGTTTGTACTGTATTTCTTTCTATGTTTCTATGTTCTATGTACCCTGGTTCCCTCCCCCCTCCCTCCATCCCCCCCCCCCCCGCCCCCCCCCCTCACTATTCTATTACTTACAGCCTCAGAAAATGCAAGTAGGTTTGTTAAGAATGACATATCTTCCTTAAGCCCATGCTGGCTTCATCAAATTCCGTTAATTCTTTCCAAATATTTTGCTATCATGTCGTTGATAACAGTCTCTAACATCTTCGCTTATGCTAAAGTCAGGCTGTAATTCAACATTTTTACTCTCCCTTCCTTTGTACATGTTGGGATTTCATTTGTCACCCTCTAATCTATAGGAACTGATCCAGAGTGTATAGAATTTTAGAGGATGACACCAATGCACCCAATATTTTGAGGGACATTTTCATTCATACTCTGGGATGTAGATTCTCAGGCCTTAGTGATTTATCAGCATTTCACCCCATTAATTTCCCCAGCATGATTTTGCTACTAACACTGGTGTTCTTCAATGCCAACCAGCTCTTGGTTCCCTAACATTTCTGGGAGGATATTTGTGTCCCCTTTTGTGAAGATGGAGTCAAACTTTGTGTTCTATTCATCCAACATTTCTTTGTTCCCCATTATAATTTCCCTGGATTCTGAATGGAAGCTACCTAATTTGTCTTAACTAATCTTTGTCTCTTCAGATATTCAGAGAAGCTTGTACAATTAGTTTCTCTGCTTCCTGCCATTATACTTTCATTCTCTCTTTCCCCCCTCGCACATTGTGTCTTCTTTTGTTGAATTTTAAAACATTCCAAACCCTCAGGCTTGTTGCTTCTTCTGGCAATTTTATATGTCTTACAAGTAAGAAGTAAAATTTCCTCTCCTAAAATACATCAGAGAAGAAGATGAACTTTGCCGAAATATGATTGTTATTAATTAGACACCGATGTTTGATTCAGCTTAATCAATTAATTGAATTGAAATTCCCCAGTTGCTGGGGTGGAATTTGAACCCTTGCCCGCAGAGCATTACTTCAAGCTTCTGGAATACAAGCTTAATAATAATATTGTAAGCTACGCCTTGGACTGCAATATCATCACATCCAATAATGGAACAACTGAACATTCAGCACTTGGTCACAGGTTGTATCATGAGCTGAGGTATCTGTTGTGGGAATTGAGCACATTGCCAATTGACTCAAAAATGATGTTGATTCCACTGGGATAAGACTGTTAACCGATCACAGTTTTGTGTTTTGACATAACATTGAGCTCAGTGTGTCTAAACTCTGAGATCTGTGTCCAATATTTCACTGATGCATTTAATTGTCAGAAGCAAGTCTTTTCTTAGCCTTGAATCTTATTCTGACACGATGCCATTGATTAATGAGAATCCATGTGAAAGTTCCATCAATTCCTAAAATGACATCGGGAAACATGCGAGGCAGAAGGCGGTGTGGAGCTTGACGTTCATCATGCATGAGCTGCACTATCAGAACAGCTGAACGCAGAGTTTCTTTCCTTTAGAACAGTGCAGTTTATGGGAGATTTAGTACAGAAGTTCAAAGTTATGAATGAGCATGTTTTGCTCATTAGGAAGAAAACGCTATCCATTGGCAATAGGGCCAGTATGTAGAAGACCCTGCTTTATTGGTTATTAATTCACTGAATCAATCCTCTGATTACATTACACTGGTCCATGCTTCTATTTATGTTGTACCAGACCCAGTCTTTAATGATATGGTAGTGGACCCTGTCTCTCTTTATACTACATTCGGTCGTTTTTCTCGTTATGCTACACTCAGCCATTTCTCTATTTATGCTACATCAGGTCCTCTCAATTAGTCCTACAGTGGACCACAGATCTGATTACATTACGTCGGATCCCATCTCTTTTTACATTACACAGGATTTGTCTCTTTACATTACATCAGAGCCTGTCTCTGTTAGTCCAACATGCGACCATGAATATGTTGCCTGTCGAGATATTATCAATCACGATATATGTGGGTGTGCCTGTCCGATACCAATCATTCTTGTTTGAAACAGTAGGTTTATTTTTTGCTAATATTTATAAGTAGCTGTGAGAAACGTCTAATCACTCTGCTATTGTGTGGGTAATATTTAGCGTGAAAGTTATAACAATTTCTCAGTGATAAACTGGCATTGAGGGACAGGTCAATATGAACAATAGTGCAGTGCTCTTTGCAATATATTTAGGAATCTCTGTTATGATGCATTTTATTCGTTGTAGATTGTGTTGCACTATGTCAATTTGCTGCAGATTTTAGCGATAAAGATTGTTTCGCCTGTCGTATTTTATTAATAGCATTCAACTGATACACTGGCGGTATGAGACAGAATTTTGTACTCACAATATCGCCAGATGGGCTCCCACAGGCCAATTTTCTAACCAATGGTTAATTGTTCATCTGTTTCAGAGAGAAATAAAACGAAATGGCAACAGAACAAGTTATGTTTGAATAGAATTGAAATATATATATTTTCTGCAATTTCCATTCTTATCTTCAAAATTATTTTTCAGTTAGGGATGTGTTAATCTGCCCAGGCCCTAAGCTCTGTTATTCCCTCCCTAAATCTCCTTATCTCACTTTCCTCGTCTAAATCAATGCATAAAACTGTCCCTGTATTGATCGTCCTTTTAGTAATCTGTTCAAATATCTCCTTGCTCAAAAACAAGATACTGCGGATGCATGGGATCTGAAAAATGAACTGCCAGAAACACTCAGCAGATCATTCATCATAAATGGAGTGATATTAATGCACTTGTCCATCTGTCTCTCTCTCTCTCTCTCTCCTCCCTCAGTCAACACTGCAGTTCATCCTCCAGGATTCATAGCATTAGATCACATATCGTTATTACTGAATTAGGTTATGATTCCGAGGAACATATTAATGGCCATTTTTGTTCTATTGCTTACTATGGTACGACGATGTATATGCTTAAATTTCACTATATATTGAGTTTAGTTTTATTACACTGCCCCTCCTTCTGTTATTACTGCATTTCACCATGTAATTTTTTTTATTGCACAGGAGTTGTCTCAGTCATGTCTGTACGCCACCATATCTCGTTTTATCTTTCTTTCTGCACTATATAACGCAACCTGAAGTTTAATTTATTAACGGACTGGGCCTTGATCTATAAGGGCTACAATTAACCCTGTCTCAGTTAGTACTGTACTTGACGATGTTCGCTGCAATAGCCCATTTGGTGCAGTCTTATACAGTAATGCACTAGGCCATGCCTCTTTATGTACTGCATTTGATTCATTTGAATCATTATTGCAATATACCTTGTATCTGTTTACATTACATTACGTGCCGCTTCCTTTATATTACATGAAGGCATGCCGTGATATATGCTACAATTAATCATTTCTGAGCTGTTGTTGCTCAGTCAATAGTCCACATATGTTACATTAGGTTCCATCTCAGATATTATTTTTGGTAAGTTGTATGTCATGCACTCCTGAGCACACCCGTACCTCACGTTGCATTACATTGGGTCCGAATAAAAAAGCAGGCACTGCCTCAGTTACTAATTTCTATAAAATGCGTCTGATGGATGGAAAAAGAGGAAGACCAAGCTAGCTGGATGGCGCAGTGGTTAGCAGTGGTTAGCACTGCTGCCTCACAGTGTTGGGGACTCGAATTCGATTCCTGGCTTGGTCACTATATGTGTGGAGTTTGTACGTTCTCCCTGTGTCTGTGTCGGTTTCCTTCCACATTCCAAAGATGTGCTAGTTAGGTGCATTGGGAATGTCAAATTCTCCCTCAGTGTACCCGAACAGCTGCCAGAGTGTGGCGACAGGGGGATTCTCAGAGCCGCTTCATTGCAGTGCTAATGCCATCCGACATGTGACTAATAAATTAACTTTGAATAAACAGATACTAACTTAAGAAATGAAACGTATTCGTGTGGATGAAAGGGGTTGGAAGTGTGCATTTCATCTTGTTAATAAATATTCGGTGTTGCACATCATATCTAGTTGCTCACGTATTGTGTGCAATAATTTGTTGAAAGCTTGGGATGAATCTTGTAACATCCTCTTGTTCAAAGGAAATTGAGGAATACAATAAACGTATGCCACGTTGGACTGCAAATGGATACTCAGGGACAATTCAGCATGACCACTCCTCCTAACCTGCACATCTTTGGACTGCAGGAGGAAAGCGGTAAACTTGGCGGAAACCCACGCACACAATTTGCAAAAACCAGACAGACAGTTACACAAGGCCGAAGTGGACCCTATGCCCATAACAATGTGAGGTACCAGTCATAACTCCTATGTAAATAATTGCAATTAGTTTTAAGCATTTTATGGTAATTTGTTCAGTATTTACTTGCACATTCTTTGCCTCAGTCAATGCCTAAAGTTAATGAACTGCTCTGGACGTTCTTGATTGTGATATACAGCTGGCCATTCCACTGCCAAGGCATTGCATCTTTCAAATGACTCACTGAACTTCTCTCCTCTCTTTCTCTGTCTCAGACAAGACCTAAATCGGAAAACCTCTCTTCTCTCTCTCAACCTCCTTTAGCTCACTTACAGAGGTACCCATGAGCCGGATCTGGCTACTCGTTCAAAAATGTTTAACTTTCATGCTTAAGGCAACTTGTGACTGAAAAGATGAAACACAACAATCTCAACAGAGGAAAATTCAGTGCCGGAAACAGACCAGTTCACTCTTTTATACGCTCTCCTCGATTTCACTCACACAACACCTAACACACTTAAACTTTCTATTTTAGAACACCTGTGCGGGGAAAAATGTAGCTTTAATTTTCACTCTTTTCTCTCAGCGATAATCTTCAATCCATCTTCCTTTCAATTAACCTACCTAAACCCCAAATATGATCATTTTCTTGATTCATTAAAATGGCAATCGAAGTGAATGTAATGCTGCGACCGGCAGCAATTCTGTAACTGTTCTTGAAGCTTTCAGAATGAGTTCACCCTCGCAGGCAGGAAGACTGTTCACGGTGATAACATTAAACTGGCCCCGTTTGTTTCATTCTCAGGTAATATAACTTCCTGATTCTTGTTGCCAGTTCCAAACCACACATCTCACTTCTGAGCAGAAAATAAATCCAGGGGCCACTATCTGACGAGAACATCTGTCAGTGCGGCCTATATCTGTCCACAGAGCGAGGGCAGAGTTATAAAGATCACATTGTGGTGACATTTACAAATGAGTCTGTTGTGATCTGTTCAGAGTTTCCATTCCAGGACATAACTGGATGGTCAGTGGATCAGTCACTGAGCTCTCCCAGGTTTCGTGAAGAAAGGAAATGATAGCTGTTATCTTGCATTGTTCGATCATTTTCTCTCCATCAGCTATTTATTTTTTGTTCTTCAGCTTTTATCTGTCAGCACCCCGTTTTTCTTTCTCCTAACTCTCCCGGTGTCTCTCTCTCTCTATCTCCTTGCCAGTGTTTTGAACACTTTTATTCGTGTTCAAAATCATGACGTTTTGAGTGGGGTAATTAAAGAGAGGATATTTCAACTGGGAGGACGGTCAGCAACCAGTGGGCACAGATTTATTTTATTGAGCAGAGAGACAGAAATGTGATTGTTTACTTTTACACAAGAGTTGTTGTGGACTGGAATGAACAGCTTCAGAGGGTGATCGAATCAGATTTCACAGTAACTTTGAAAATAAATGAGATATATCCTTCATGGAGTAAAATGTGAAGGATTTTCGAGAACAGGTCCATTTTAATGGTTCTTATGCATCATTGTCCTAGCATCGTTTTTGAGTCTCCCCCTGTCCTTCATTGAGACTGAATAAGATGCAATATTTATACAGCTGTCGTCTTGTGCTAATCTTATCTTTTGGCAACACGTGTGTGTGTGTGTGTGTGTATGTGCGTGCGTGTGTGTGCGCGGTGGGGGAGGGGGGATGGGAGGGTTGGTGGTGGACATTTGCGAGGAACGATGCCGAAATTCAATTATTCAATTCTATTTACAAGCCATCACTTTGAACAAATTAGCATTGGATCGAACTTGTTTCGGAAAAGTGCAATAATCCTTAACAGTTATTGCACTATTCGTTTTGCCTCCGATGATATTTTCATACTTCGTCTTTTCAGTCTTCACATGTCCCAATTCTGACTGGAAATGTGGAACTGTTTGTAAGAATGAGAAGGAGCATGTTATTTTCTGTTCCTCTAACAGATTCACCATTGTTACCTCAGAAAACAGAATTTTTTGGAGTCCACCATGATTGATTCCCCCCCCCCCCCCCCCCCCATGGGAATAACAGCTCTTTGTCAGGTGGAGTCAGTCATTCTTGCGGCTGTCATCGGTTTCCAATCCGTGTTGGCCACACAAATCCCTGCATCACTCGTCATGACATGGAAACCTGCGCAAGCCCCTCGAAAAGATATGCTTCCTTATATCAGGTCCCAGTCTGACTCCGGGCCTAGCTGTCTCTGTTAGTGAAACTCCGGGGCCGGCCATTCAAATTATAATATTCTAACTCTCTATGATTATTTTTGGAAACCGTTACCCAATCAGTTGTGAATTGGAACCTATATCTGGTTTTGCTCCGTGTGACGCCTGCCAGTTATTATTGGACAATTTACTTTTTTCTAGAATGATCACACGGAACAAAATGTTTATTTAAATGTTATATCATGTTCTGTCTCTCTTATTCTATATATCTAATACATTAGCTTACATGACTCTCCCGGCCAGTTTATGTTATCATTGCGCCAGCACATCTGTCTATATTAGATTAGATTCTGTCTCTGTTGTTACTGCATAATTTTTAATCATTTATGGGATGTGGGCATCACTGGCATCTGTTGCCCTTCCCTAATTGCCCCTGACAAAGTGATGATGAGCTACCATCTTGAACAGCTACTGTCCATGTTCACCAGGCAATATTACTGTTTGTTTCACACAAGGTCTGACCACCCTCATAATATACCTGATCCTGATTCGTCATGTTACCGAGATTGTACAACCTATACACAGTAGAAAATATTTAGGATGGTTACCATGGAATTGGCGAATGTAACGGTTAAACAGAAATATTGCTCCATCTCTGGAGAACAGCAGATGTTTCAATCCTTTGCATTAATAGGAATAAGAAGTCTGAGAATTACAGGTGTAATTATCTCCTGTCGGCTATATATCCACGGTCACTTCCGCCATCATTTTCACAAATCAGCACATAATTGAGTCGAAAATCAGGAACTTTAGTGAAACACGAAGAAGATCAATTTCCAGTAATCTCCTCGTCATCGAGATGTGATTTATCCATTTTCCAACAGATTTTTAAAGACAGATAAGTTAACGCTGGGAGCAAAATAATCAGATTGAAATCGTTTTGTGTGCAAGAGCACACAGCAGAATGGTTGTCAATAAATAGTTACATATTAAATGTTCTTCAGTTGAAATACATGAACTGTCTGGTGTTTTCATACACTCATGGAAGGCAGAGATGGACTGAAGGTTATCACTTGGAAAACTGAAGGGAAATTGCTAAAATAAATCATTTCTCCAAAGGGGGTAATTGGAAAAAAGAATATTTAAAAGAAATTAGCACTCAAATGTCTAAGCAAGGTATGATATGATAATTCTTAGACATAGAACCATAGAATCCCTAGAGTTCAGAAAAAGACCATCTGGCTCACCGAGTTTGCATCCCACCCAGGCCCTCCCCTCTGCCCTGTCCCCGTTAGCCCCACACATTTACCATGGCGAATCCACATACCCTATGGACAATAACGGGCAATTTTGCACAGCCAATCCATCTAATACGATCTGTTGTATTATGAACGAAGGACGGGTTTTGTGGAGTAATACAGAGACAGAGTCGAGTGCACCAATTATTGATACAGCACGTGTACTAATATGAATGCAGACTGGGTCCAGTTCAGTGCTTACTGAGAGCGGGTATAGAACAAAGAAAAATTACAGCACAGGAACAGGCACTTCGGCCCTCCAAGCCTGCACCGACCATGCTGCCCGACTTAACTAAAACCCCCTACGATTCCGAAGACCATATCCCTCTATTCCCATCTCATTCATGTACTTTCCTAGACGCCCCTTAAAAGTCACTACCGTGCCGGCTTCCACTACCAATGTAAGCAGAGACAATGTGCACTATAATTTAAACTGAGGCAGGTTCTAGTGTAATGTAATCTCACATGGACGCTATTAGAATAAAGGGATATAATCTAGTGTGATATAAACAGAGATGTGACCCAGTGGAATAAAAAGTGAGGCAATGCAGAGTAAAGCAATAACTGAGAGAGGATAATGTGTAAAATGAACAGTGGTATGGTTTGGCGCATTAATAAAGGACACAGCAGCTAGCGCAATAAAACTCCACCTGTTCAATCGGTTCAAATACTGTTCAATCTGATTCTGGGCATTGTTTGATATAAACTGAGACAAAGCTGATGCAATAATTTCAAACTAAGGCTTCAGATTGATAAAAGATTTGACAGGGACATTAGAGCAATAAGCGAGTCATGAAATAGAACAATAATTAGAGACAGGATATTATTCGGTATAAACAGGGAGGTGGACTGGTGCAGCAGTGATTGAGGTATAGTCGAGGTTTCTTTCGACGTTGCAGGTTCCAGCAATGTAATATCAAATGGGACTTGGTACGGTATACTGACAACTGGTATTTTGCTGAGTATAGAATCAATTGAGAATTATTGTCATGTAATCAGAAATATGATTTTGTGTCATATAAACTAGGTCTAGTTTCGGATGGATAAAGACTGCATCTATTGCAGCAATGACTGAGACGATCTGTTTCGCGTCGTGCCAAAGAGCACGGTTTCACTGCCATCTCCTGGACGTCCTTTGATATAGCAGATGTTATGAAATGCTGATTTTCGTTGCTGTTTCTTATTCTTTCATGGGGTGTATACACAGCTGGCAAGGGCAGCATAATTTGGCAATCGCGAGTACTCTGAATTCATTGGTTTCCCACAGCATCACAGAAAGTATGTAAACGCCAAACACGTGTGGGCCTTGAGTCAGCTATGGGCCAAACTGGGAAATGATGGATGGTTTCCTTTTCTGCTGGGCATTAGAGGATCTGCTATATTACTTGTATTGGCCGCAATTACAGAAACGAGGTTTAAATTCAGAATTGCAATTGCATTTTAAAACCCACGTTCTATTGCAGTTAGATTTGAACATATACCTTGAGAAAATTGCCTCCCCTCAGAAATCCTCTCCCAGTGATATTACCACTTTGCCACTGTCTTCATTTTCCACACTGATAGGCTATTTACAGGAGAGAAGAAGGCCATTTTGAAGCATCATGTATGTGCTGGTCCTCTAAAGGAGCAATCCATCCAATAACACTCTATACCCACAGTCCAGCATTTTGTCAATTCCAGACAATAATCCAATCCCATTTTGAAACCATCAATTGGCACTCCCTGAACCATACTCTGAAACAGCAGATTGCAGGTCTGAATCAGTCACTGTCCGAAAATGTTTTTCGTTCTGACTCCGTGCTTCTTTCACCAATTAACTTCAACCCGCGCCCTCTGTTACAAAATCCATCTGCTATTGAACAACTCCTCTCTATCTACTCTGTCAAGACCCCTCAGGATTTTGAAGGCCTCAATGGGATTACATCAGCAACTTCCTTTCAAGGATATCAGTCCGAACCTCACAAATATATTTTCGTAACTGAAGTTTCTGATCTCTGGAACTAATCTCGTATTTTTTCCCCTGCAACCAGACCATTGACTTTACATTTCTCCTTACGTTTGGTGCCCAGAATTTGACGCAATTTTTCAGTTGACTATTTTCCAGTGCTTTTTACAAATTTAGCATAACTTCCTTGCTTCTGTATTATTTTCCCCAACAGACAAAGAATGTTAACTATTTTATTTTCCGCTCTTTCAAACTGTCTTCCACCATGAATGATTTATACACATATTCACTCAGGTCCCTCGGCGTCTTACCGCCACATTCATAGCGTTTTCATCATTTCCCTTTGTCTCTTCACATTCTTCTTAACAACACTAATCATGTAACTTTACATGCAATCAATTAAATCTCCCAATTGCACGACAATTCCACAAATTAGTTTTTTTTTCGTTCTGAAGTTCTGCTCGGTCTTCTGATGGTTGGCAATGTTTCCATGTTTTGCATTATACACAGATTTTGAAAGTCTGACCTCCATACCAAGCTCTCGGCCATTACTATGCCGGGAATATCAAGAGTCATGTAACCTATTCCTGGCACCTTCAGGACAAACTTTGTTCCAGTCCGAAAAACAGCTATGAGTTTTTTTCCTGGCACTCAGCCAATTTCCTATCCGTGTTGCTCCTATCCATTTTATTCTCTGATCTCCACATTTACTCACAAGCTGTGATGCAGCACCATATCACATGACCTTTGGACGCCCATTAAGAGAATTACCCTCACAGACCATCTCTGTTGCTCAGCATTAAACTCAAGCAAGTTGACGAAAAACGATTTGATCTGAACAAATGCATTCTGGCTGAATTTGTCAAAAAGCATTAAAGTGGGATGATTTCTGCAGTGATGAAGGCAGTGAAGATATGGATGCTATATCTGCTGACGACACAAGGATAGATCGGAAAATTGGGCATTGGCGAGGGCATTGGATATATCTCGAATATTGTGCACACTACTTGTCTCCTTATCTTAAGAAATATGTTAATACATTAGAAAAAGTTCATAGGTGTTTTACGAAACCCTCACCAGCTCTGAGCGGGTAATCTGATGAGGAAAGGATGTTGACGTCAGGTTTGTATCCACGGGGGTTCAGAAGAGTAAGAGGCAAATTGACTGAAAGCTTTAAAACGCTAAGGGGTGCCAACAGTGTGGATGTTGAGCGGATGATTCCTCTTGTCCAATGTTGTAGCTGCACTGGATATGTCTCTGAGTGTACATTTGTGGGCTCTTGGTATTCCGTCTGTTTCCAATGCTGTTGTACTGTCCACGGAGGGCGCTCTCTGATCGCTTACCGAAAATCATGGCATCTTTTTGCAGAAAGTGAATATTTGCCGATATGCAAATGGGCGGAGAAAATAAATCCCATCCCATCACATTGTATCTTCCCGGTTCTTTTGATTCAACCTTTAACTTCAATACATTTATTTAACACAAATGTCCTCATTCTGAATTGAATATCTCTGAAATAGACAACATTGAATTGCAAGCATGGCTAATCAACAAAAGAGCGCGAGTCACTGGGAAATACACATCCCATGGTACTTTTTGAAATTGACCACAGTCAGCTTTCAAACAAAAGCAAATATCTTTCAAGGGAAGAGATTTAAGAATGATCTGTTAGTTATACGTGATCCTTCTTTATTCGGTGTGTGAAACATTCTGGCACTTAAATCTCTTTCATCGACAGGAGGCCCAGCAGTTCCGCACTGATCCTCGATTTCCTCATCTGTCTGAGTGGATTTTCCTATTTCTTTATTCGGAAGAACAATTTTAAAAACAAGCTTCGAAGCAATGTGTGTCATTTCCTCTAGCTCAGTTACAGTTTTACTTGTGTCTGTCTTTATGAGCCCGCATTACTGGTCGACATGTTTCAGATGGTGTTTAAATCTGTTAGTCTGCACCGGTAAACGCATTAAATTTTGTTGCGGACTGAACGAGTTGCGAATATATGTACAAACAAGACAAACATTTATTTCCTGCCATTGCATCCTAAATAACAGCATTTCTGATTTTCCTAAAGGCAATTGAATTAATGTAAGGTCCGATTTTCCGAAAAGCATTTGAGTTGATGTAACATCGAGATTCACATAATGGTGAGCAATGATGGTGGCACAGTGGGACGGCACAGTGACACATTGGTTAGCACTGCGGCCTCACAGACACCTGGGTTCGACTCAAGGCTTGGGTCACTGTCTGTGTTGAGTTTGCACGTTCTACCCGTGTTCCCCGGGTCCTGGTTTCCTCCCACAGTCCAAAGATGTGCAGGCGAGGTGGATAGGCCATGCTAAATTTCCCCTTAGTGCCAGGGGGCGAGGTAGGTAAACACATGGGGTCATGGGGATAGGGCCTGGGTGGGATTGTGTTCGATGCAGTCTCGATGGGCCGAATGGCCTCCCTCGTCACTGCATGATTCTAGGAAGGTAAACCATGCAGGCTTCGCACTCCCTTAATAAGGAAGGTCCGAAAGTGCTTCTGCCGGGTTTTGATCCGGGGATCTTTCACGTGTGAGGCGAACGTGATAACCATAACATTACATGAACAGCTGACAGCATATTTTAGCTAATCGGCCTGTCTGCAATGTCCAACTGCGCTGCGTTGCTCCAGGTTCCAATGGATAGACTGAGGGCCCATGTCACTGAATTCAAGAAGAAAACCGGTACTTTTAACCTGATTTCAGAATTTATCTTGAACATCAAAATTTAAAAGCTTTCGTTTGGCAAATATCTAAGTGAGCATTGATTTCTGCCCATTCATTAATGCATCATTTTCATCTTCCTTCGAATGATCTCAACAAATTGTAATCAGTAATAAAAGTAAATTACTGCGGATGCTGGAATCGGAAACCAAAAGAGAAAATGCTCGAAAATCTCGCAATGTCTGACAGCTCCTGTAAGGAGAGAAAAGGGCTGACCTTTCGAGTCCAGATGACATTTTGTGAAAGCTCATTGAGCAATTGTACTCAGTATTTGTTTTATTATTCAATATTTAGTATCAATACATTATTTAACACATATGTCTTCATTATGAATTGAATATCTCTGGAATTGAATATCACTGAATTGCAAACATAACTGACCAACAGAACGAATCGAATCACCGGGTAATACAGATCGCAATTTTGAGATTGATCATAACCAGCTTTTAAACAAAGTCAACTACGTTTTAAATGGAAGTGATTCAAGAATTAACTGTTCGTGACAATTGAGCCTTTTTTTATTATGGGCGTGAAATATTCAGGCGCATAAATTCCGGCCATTTATAGGAAGGTCCAGAAGATCTGCACTGAGTCCCGATTCTCTCATCTGTTTGAGTGTTTTTTTTTTCTATTTCTTTGTTGTGAAGAACGATTTTTTAAAAGAATCGTCTGGGAAATGAACGCCATTTCTGATAGATCACTTACAATATCACTTGTGTCAGTCTTCTGGAGCAGACGCTACTATTAGAAACGTTTCATTCTTGTCAGTGCATCAAAAAAAAGTCAGCATTTCTTATTTTACAGAAAACATTGGAGGCCGATGTCAGAGCAACAATAATATGCCTGTAATATTGAGGTTCAGATAATGTTGAGAAACGAACTGAAATCATGCAATTTTCCTTCACGCGACATGAGAAAGCTTAATGAATGTTTCTGCTCCGTTTCGAACCAGGACCTTTCCGCGTGTCAGACGAACATAATAACCACTACACTGGAGAAACAGCTGGACGCAAACTGCAGCAAATCGGACTGTCCGCAATGTTCAACAGCTGCAGGTTCCAATGGTCAGACTGAGAGCCCATGCTTCTTAATTCAGGAAGATAACCGTTGCTTTCAATCTGATTGCTCAACTTATTTTGAACATCAAAATTTAAAAGCGTTCTTCTGGCAAATATCTAAGGGAACAATGATTTCTAGCCTTTCATTAATGCATCATTCTATAGCTATACGATAAATGGCAGAACCATAAAGGGTGTAGATACGCAGAGGGACCTGGGTGTGCAAGTCCACAGATCCTTGAAGGTGACGTCACAGGTGGAGAAGGTAGTGAATAAGGCATATGGCATGCTTGCCTTTATAGGGCGGGGCATAGAGTATAAGGTTGGAGTCTGATGTTGCAGATGTACAGAACGTTGGTTCGGCCGCATTTGGAATACTGCGTCCAGTTCTGGTCGCCACACTACCAGAAGGACGTGGAGGCTTTGGAGAGAGTGCAGAGGAGGTTGACCTGGATGTTGTCTGGTATGGAGGGGCTTAGTTATGAGGAGAGATTGGGTAAACTGGGGTTGTTCTCCCTGGAAAAACGGAGGATGAGGGGAGACTTAATAGAGATGTATAAAGTTATGAAAGGCATAGATAGGATGAACGGTGGGAAGCTTTTCCCCAGGTCGGTGGTGACGTTCACGAGGGGTCATGGGTTCAAGGTGAACGGGGGGAGGTTTAACACAGATATCAGAAGGACATATTTTACACAGAGGGTGGTGGGGGCCTGGAATGCGCTGCCAGGCAAGGTGGTGGAGGCGGACACACTGGGAACGTTTAAGACTTATCTAGATAGCCACATGAACGGAGTGGGAATGGAGGGATACAAAAGAATGGTCTAGTTCGGACCAGGGAGCAGCACGGGCTTGGGCTAGTTCCTGTGCTGTATTGTTCTTTGTTCTTTGTTCTTTATTCTCATCTTCCTTCGAATAATCTCAACCAATTGTTCTCAGCAATAAAAGCAAATTACTGCGGATACTGGAATCGGAAACCAAACGAAAAAATGCTGGAAAATCTCACAACGTCTGACAGCACCTGTAAGAAGAGAAAGGAGCTGACGTTTCGAGTCCAGATGACACTTCAACAACGTTCATTGTACAATTGTACTCAGTATTTGTTTCAATATTTAGTCTCAATGCATTATTTAACACATATGTCTTCATTATGAATTGAATATCTCTGAAATTGAATATCATAGAATTGTAAATATAACTGACCAACAGGAATCGAGTCACCGGGGAATACAGATCACAATTATGAGATTGACCATAGCGAACTACATTTAAACAAAGTGAACTACATTTAAATAGACGAGATTGAAGAATTATTGACACTTGAGTCTTTTCTTTTTTGAGTGTGAAACATTCAGGCGCATAAATTCCGGCCATTTAAATGAAAGTTCAGTAGATCCGCACTGAGTCTCGATTTCCTCATTTGTCTGAGTGTTTTTTTTCCCATTTCTTTGTTTTGAAGAACGATTTAAAAAAAGATTCTTCTGGGAAATGTGCGCCATTTCCTACACTTCACTTACCGTATCACTTGTGTCAGTCCCCTGGAGCACATACTACTATTCGAAAAGTTCCAGATGGTGATTAGCTACGTTAATCTGCACCTATAAACTCTTTAAATTCTGTTGTAGACTGAACGTGATGCGAATATGCGCACAGTGTCAAAATCCAAAGGTTTATTTCCTGTCAGTTCGTCAAAAAGCTATCAACATTCTTATTTTACAGAAATCATTTGAGGCCGAGGTCAGAGCAAAGATCATATGGCTGCAACATCAAGATGCGGATAATGTTCAGCAACGAAGATCTAATACAAATAGGAAATATACAGTAAATGGCAGAACCCTTAAGAATATTGATAGGCAAAGGGATCTGGGTGTACAGGTATACAGGTCACTGAAAGTGGCAATGCAGGTGGAGAAGGTAGTCAAGAAGGCATACCCGTGCTTGCCTTCATCGGCCGGGGCATTGAGTTTAAAAATTGGCAAGTCATGTTGCAACTTTATAGAACCTTAGTTAAGCCGCACTTGGAATATAATATTTAAATTTGGTCGCCACACTACCAGAAGGATGTGGAGGCTTTGGAGAGGGTAAAGAAAAGATTTACCAGGATGTTGCCCTCTTTTTAGGTCAAACCAAACCAAGTCAACAAACTCAGATTAAATCAGGACAAAGTAAAAGGGGCAGCTCCCCAAAAAGGAGGGGAACAGCCCGAACAGAAATCAAAGTACAAAGGAAACTTAAAAACATCAAATTAAAATGTGATTATTGGGGTCAATAATGCACCCCAACCACTGCGGTGCCCAGCGGGCGCGGAAAGCGTCAACCTAGCATGGTCGGTGCATGCGTGGAGGGCTGGTTGCTATGCTGTAATTTTCTTTGTTCTTTATATTGAAATCATACAGATTTCCTCACCCTAAATTAGAAAGCTTAATGAACGTTTCTGCCCGGTTTTGAACTGGGAACCTTTCGCGTGTGAGGATGATGTGATAACCACTACACTACAGAAACAGGTGACAGCAATGATAGCAAATCCGCCTCTCTGCAATGTTCAACTGTGCTGTGTTGCTGCAGTTTCAAATGGTTCGACTGAGAGCCCATGTCCCTTGTTTCAGGAAGATAACCGTTACTGTCAATATGATTGTTCAACTTATCTTGAACTTCAAAATTTTAAAGCGATCGCCTGTCAAATATCTAAGGCAACAATGAATTCCACTCATTCATTAATGCATTATTTTCATCTTCCTTCGAATAATCTCAACCAATTGTGATCATTAATGAAAGCAAATTACTGCAGATGATGGAATCTGAAACCAAAGGAGAAAATGCTGGAAAATCTCACAAGGTCTGGCAGCATCTGTAAGGAGAGAAAAGAGCTGACGTTTCGAATCCAGATGACATTTTGTCAAAGCTCATTTTACAATTGTACTCAGTATTTGTTTCAATATTTAATATCAATACATTGTTTAACACATATGACTTCATTATGAATTGAATATCTCGGAAATTGAATATCACTGAATTGCAAACATAACTGGCCAACGAAAAGAGTCGAGTCACCGGGTAATACAGATCCCATGGTTGTTTGTTTGAGATTGGCCATCATCAGCTTTTAAACAAAGTCAACTATAATTAAATGGAAGAGATTGAAGAATTATCGGTGAGGTATACTTGAGCCTTTTTTATTATAAGTGTGAAACATTCAGGCGTATAAATTCCGGCCACCTATAGGAAAGTCTAGTTGATCCGCACTGAGTCTCCATTTCTTCATCTGTCTGTGTGTTTTTTCCGATTTCCATGTTATGAAGAACAATTTTTAAAAAAAGATTCTTCTGGGAAATGTGTGCCATTTCCTCTAGTTCACTTCGAGTATCACTTGTGTCTGTCTTGTTGAGCACACACTCCTATTAGACATGTTTCAGATGGTGATTCGCTATTTTAGTTTGCACCTATGAACCCATTAAATTCTGTTGTCCACTGAACAAGATGATACTATGTGCACGTTCTCAAAATAGAGACGTTTCTTTCCTGTCAGTGCGTCGAAAAAATCAGCATTTCTTATTCGCAGAAACCATTTGAGTTTGAGGTCAGAGCAAAGATAATATTGTTGTAATGTCGAGATTCGGATAATGTTCAGCAACGAACTGAAATCATACAGGATTTCCCTCATCTTCCATGAGAAAGCTTAACGAATGCTGCTTCCCTGTTTCGGACCAGGAACTTTTTGTGTTTTAGGCGAACGGGATAACCACTCCACTGCAGAAACAAGTGATAGGATTGGGGCCTCAATGGGCCTGACTACAATGTTTAACTCCACTATGTTGCTGCAGGTTTGAGTGGTATGATTGCGGGCCCATATCACTTAATACAAGAGCACATCCCTGACTTTCAACCTGATATCTCAACTTATCTTGTTCTTCAAAATTAAAAAGAGTTCGTCCGGCAAATGTCTAAGAAAGCACTGATTTGTGCTCAATCATCAATGCTTCATTCTTATCTTCCTGCGAATAATTTCAACCAATTATACTCAGTATTTTTTTCATACAATCATAGAATCAGTGCAGAAAAGGTATTCGATCGAACGAATCAGCAGCGACGCCAGGACATCATAACCAGGCCATTTCCCTCGTTTCCCCCGCAACGCTACTCCTTTCGCATGGCTATTCAATCTAACCAAAGGGTAATTTAGCATGCCCAATCCACCTTGGATCTTCATTCAATTTTTAATATCAATACAGTTATTCAATATGTATGTCCAAATTCTGAATTTAATATCTCTGGAATATACAATCGGTCTGACTGCATTGTACAACTCCGCTCTATTGCTGCAGATTCGAATGGTTAGGACTGAGAGTCCATTTACCTCAGTGCAAGAAGACAACCGTTACTCTCAACGTGATGTCTCAACTTGTCTCGAATTTCAAAATTTAAAAGCGTTCATCGGACAAATGTCTAAGAGAGCAATGATTTCTGCTCCATCATTGATGCATCATTCTCATATACGATCGATTAACTTCAAACAGTTATATCCAGTATTTGTTCGGTAATCAACATTTAATATCAATCCATTTATTTAACACAGATGTCTTCATTGCGGATTGAATATGTCTGAAATATACAACATTGAATTGCAAATATTATTGACCAACAAAATAAATCGAGTCACGGGTAATACACATCCCATGGTGCTTTCTTGAGTTTGACCTTGATCAGCTTTTAAACCAAATCAAATATCTTTAAAGGGAAGAGATTCAAGAATGATCTGTTAGTTATACTTGATCCCTCTTTATTCTGTGTGACAAACATTCTGGCGCCTAAATCTCGTTCATCTATAGGAGATCCAGACGGTCTGCTTTGATTCTCGATTTCCTCTTCTGTCTGAGAGGTTTTCCCTATTTCGTTATTATGAAGAACAATTTTCAAAAGATGCTTCGGGAAAATGTGCTCCATTTCCTCTCGTTCAGTGACAGTATCACTTGTATCTGTATTTTTAAGCACACAATACGATTAGACATGTTTCAGTTGGTGATGAATTATGTTAGTCTGCATTTATAAACCTATTAAATTCTGGTGTGGACTGAAAATATTGCTAATATGTGCACGGTTTTAAAAAAGGAACATCTATTTCCTCTCATTGCGTCATGAAAATACAAGGTTTCTGATTTTGCTGAAAGCTTTTGAGGCCGAGGTGAGCGCAAATATAACATGGCTGTAACATCGAGTTTCGGATAATGTTCAGCTACAATCTGAAATTATACAGACTTCCCTCAACCTTAATGAACAAATTTCATTAATGCTTCTGCTCGATTTCGAACGTGGGCCGTTGCGTGCGTGAGGCAAGTGCAATCAGCACTACACCACAGAAACTGTTGGCTGCTCCGTAGCCCAAGGGGACTGTCTTGAAATGTTGCAACATTCATTGGGAATGCTGTAGACGCATTAATCTAAGAATGATCGAAAATGGTTGACAATGGCACAGAACGATGAGAGGCTCATCAATCCATCAGATCTATGCGAATTATTTTATGAGGAGCTAAACAATTAACATGTCGTTGAGGGATTGGTGGGTCGAAAGGCCTGTTCCTGTGCTGAACTGTTCTTTGTTCCACTTTCAATTTCCTCCTCTCATTCCATGAAGCTGATTTTTCTCCCTTTTAATTCATTGAAAAATCCCCATTTGAAGAAGGAGTTTCTGCGGAATCCATGTACAATTTGCTTTAACAACCTTTCCCTTACCCAATGGCAGGAAGTATTGGATTTAGCTTCGCGATATAGTTTTCAATGTAAACATATATTTATTTATGCAATTGATTTCATATCGATTTTAGAAAACGAATTTAAGTCTGATGAAGCATCTCCTCATTATTTCTGAATTATATCTAATATAAAGACATTTACTCCACAACATCACACAGAGTGTGGAATATAACAGACGCGAATGAATCACCTACACCTGAAACAGTCTTCTTGTGTTGTCCTCCTGTGTCCCGAACATCCGAACAGAGAACCTCGAGAATGGATGCGGAATCTGTCGTGTTCACACGGACTTCACACAGGGCAACACAGTAGCACAGTGGTTAGCACTGCTGCTTCATAGCTCCAGGGACCTGGGTTCAATTCCCGGCTTGGGTCACTGTTTGTGTGGAGTTTGCACATTCTCCTCGTGTCTGCGTGGGTTTCCTCCCACAGTCCAAAGATATGCGTGTTAGGTTGATTGGCCATACTAAAATTACCCTTAGTGTCCTGAGATGCGGAGGTTAGCGGGATTAGTGGATAGATATGGGGGTAGGGCTTGGGTGAGATTGTGTTCGGTGCAGACTCGATGGGCCAAATGGCCTCTTTCTGCACTGTAGGGTTTCTATGATTCTATGATACACGGACGGCGGAATGTGGCGACGAGAGGATTTTTACAGTAACTTGCAGTATTAATGTAAGCCTGGTTGTGACACCAGTAAATAAATTCTGGACACGGACGCATCCAGAACATGTTTGGCGGTAAAAATAAATACATCCATTATTGCTTAGTCTGCAAAAGGGTCACGTCGAGTCGTCAATCAATGATCACCATTGATGAGAAATAGATTTCTGGCTGCTCCTGTTGTTAAAATGTCGTGTTCCATCGCAATGAATATCTAACACGATATTGCCGCACTTACACCACACCAGGGAATTCCAGTTCAGGAAGTTTACTCTGGAGCTCGCACGCTTTTTACGTTGCCAATGAGTTCATTTCTCTTTTGTGTGTCAATGGCTGTGTTAATCTGCTTGGTTATCTTTCTTAGTGATTGTCCGTGTGTCTAGTGGAACAAGCTGCCAGAGGGAGTAGTAGAGGCGGGTACAATTTTATCTTTTAAAAAGCATTTCGACAGTTACATGGGTACGATGGGTATAGAGGGATATGGGTCAAATGCGGGCAATTGGGATTATTTTAGGGGTTTAAAAAAAGGGCGGCATGGACAAGTTGGGCCGAAGGGCCTGTTTCCATTCTGTAAACCTCTATGAATCTATGTTTGAGTCGATCGGTTTGGGAATCTATCACATAGTTTACATGTCTCTATGTTGATTCTGTGCAGTATCCGAGGCTTCTAGTGAACACGGAGGTGGAGTTATTCATGCATTATCATGGTGAGCAACGCAAACTAATAGGTGTCAGAAATCTGCAGAATAATTCTGGATTTTTAACGAGGGACGTTAGAATTGATGTCACTGTCTGGGCATATATCTATATGGTTATGTATCCTTATTCGTGTTGGTCTTTCCGCGTGACCGTGTGTGTATCTGTTCTCCGCATGTCTGCTGGGTTTCCTCGGATGCTGTGGTTTCCTCCAACAGACCAAAGATGTGCGGATTAGGTGGATTGGCCATGATAAATTGACCCCTAGTGTCAGGGAGATTCTGTGTGCGGTTACGGGAATAGGGCCTCGGTGGAATTGTGGTCGGTACAGACTCTCTGGGCCAAATGGCCTCCTTCTCTACTGTCGGGGTTCTACGATTCTACGATCTTTATATGTGTCAGTCTTTTCAGGTTGCCGTGTGTGTACCTGTTTCCAATGTGCGGCTGTGCTGTCCACGGGAGAACACTCTCTGATCACTTATGAAAGATCACAACCCCTTTCTAAAGGAGTTGTCTGTTTGAAGATGTAAAGATGGGCGGAGAGATGGAGTCCCCTTGGACCTCATAGCATCCCCCTGACTGTTTCAACATCTCCAATTGCAGATCTGATTCAGACAGTGATCAGTCTCTCTGTTTCTGGTGTTCAGACTCGAACCATGGGGGTGAAACTCTGTCTCACTCTGGTTATTGTCCTGATTGCAGGTTTGTCATTTTGAACTTCTGCGTGACATCTGCCAGTCACCAGATTCATTCCCCATTTCCATCTCGAGGGGATTATTCCATTGTTGTTACTCCTTCTAACCCACTGCGTGTCTGTTGCCTATTTTCAGACATGAGTAACGGTGACTCAGTGTCCCAGTCAAAACAAGGAGTTCAAGCAGCAGAGGGTGAAGATTCAGCAATACCCTGCAGTTACTCGGGATCGAGTTTAAGTATACAACATTAACTGTTCTGGTATCGCCAGTATACACACCGAGCTCCTCATTGACTGCTCAGAGCCGCTAATTTACCGATACGGCTCCAGGTTTTTTATACTGCAGCGGGAATCTCAACCTGAAACAAAATTATTTTCACTTGCCCATGAAAGATTTGAAGGTGACAGACAGCGCCGAGTATTACTGTGCACTGAGAGCCACAGTGAATGAGGCTCCCGCGGGCCTCAGACAAAATCTGGCACAGGTCGATAATCAATGATTCATTGTCAGGACAACACATGGGGTTAAACTTCAGAGAAAATTTACTCATAGTGAACGTGACAATCAGCCCCGTCTGAGTGTTTTCTCTCACTGAGGTTACTGATTGTCACTGTTGGGAAATTTGACATGTTTTTATTTATATTACTATCACATCAAGTCCAATCGCTCCCCGATCCTTTCACACAAACCAGCAGATCTCCCAGGTGAACCATGTCATCAATCTGTACTTTAAATGTTCCAGATATTTTAACTGTCTGACAGACAACACCTTTCAAAAGTGATCAAATATCAAATGCGGACTCAGAGTTGTCACATGTTGAAGTCGCTGGGTTAGAATTATTGACTGTAACATGTGTACTTTATAAACAAAAGCCCCCAGTTGCAAACAGTCGAGGTAACAATATTGGACGGATATTTTGCTGGTGCTTAAAGTCCACAAATGCTGATGCGGTGCGTTATTGAATCAATTTCGGCTTTCACTCGAGGTGTCAGAACTGCCTTTTAGAAAGTTAAACAAGTTTTATTTTGCTGACTGCTAACGTGCAGGCTCGTTGGTCTAGGGGTATGATTCTCGCTTAGGGTATCTCGCCCCATTAGCATGCGAGAGGTCCCGGGTTCAAATCCCGGACGAGCCCCTCATTTGTTTCGTTTTGACCAAAATATTGTGTTCGAAAGGAGATATTTTGATTTGTTTAAGGTGCAAACGGCGGGATAGCTTTCTGCTGACTGGCTCCGAAAAAGAGTCATAAAGGCACAGAATTTTACAGCACGGATAGAGCCCACTCGGACACCCACATGGCAGGCGCGGACACCCATCATGTCTGCGCCTGCCACGTGACAGCTGGACGGGAAGCGTTAGTTCTGATTCTCGCTCCACAGGTACTTCCAGAAATGCTGACATAACCCAGTATTTTCTGTTTTTATTTCAGATTTTGAAAGTTCGCAGTGTGCTGCATTATATTAGACTTTGGGCTGACAAGTGGCATGTAACATTCGCGCCACACAAATGCCAGACAATGTCCATCACCAATAAGAGAAAATCTAACCACCGCCTCTTGACAGTCAATAGATTTTCCATCACTGAATCCCCCACTGTTAACATCCTTACGGTTACCATTGACCAGATACTCAATTGGACTCGCCACATAAACACAATGGCTACAAGAGCAGGTCAGAGGCCAGGAATACTGTGGCGAATAACTCACCGCCTGACTCCCCAGAGCCTGTCCACCATCTACAAGGCACAAGTCAGGAGCGTGATGGAATATTCCCACCTCGCCTGGATGGGTGCAGCTCCAACAACACACAAGAAGATTGACATCATCCAGGACAAAGCAGCCCGCTTGATTGGCACCACATCCTCAAGCATTCAATCCCGCCACAACCGACGCTCAGGAGCAGCGATGTGTATTATCTAAAAGATACAGAGCAGCAATTTACCAACGATCCTTAGACAGCACCTTCGAAACCCACGACCACTTCCATCCAGAAGGACAAGGGTAGTAGACACATGGGAACACCACCATCTGTAAGTTCTCCTCCAAGTCACTCACCATCCTGACTTGGAATTATATTGCCATTCCTTAGCATGGCCTTATTCTGTGGTGTACTCATTTTCTGATTTAGTGCGGACCTCACCCTGAGGCCGTGAACCGCAAAGTATTTTTTCATTTCTGTCATCTCTCCCTCAATGTCAACAAAACGGAGATTGTCATTGACTTCAGAAAGCGTAGAGGAGAACATGCCCCTGTCTCCATCAAAGGGGACGAAGTAGAAAGTGTCGAGAGCTTCAGGTTTTTAGGTCTCCAGATCACCAACAACCTGTCCTGGCCTCCCATGCCGACACTATAGTGAAGAAAGCCCATCAACGCCTCTACTTTCTCAGAAGACTTAGGAAATTTGGCATGTCAGCTACGACTGTCACCAAGATTTACAGGTGCACCATAGAAAACATTCTTTCGAGTTGTATCACAGCTTGATATGGCTCCTGCTCTGCCCAAGACCGCAATAAACTACAAAGGGTCGTGAATGTAGTCCAATCCATCACTCAAACCAGCCTCCCATTCATTGATTCTGTCTACGCTTCCTGCTGCCTCGGCAAAGCAGCCAGCATTGTTAAGGACCCCACGCACCCGGACATTCTCTCTTCCACCTTCTTCCTTCGAGACAAAGATACAGAAGTCTGAGGTCACGTGCTAGCCGACTCAAGAACAGCTTCTTCCCTGCAGCCATCATACTTTTGAATGGCCATTACCTTGCATTAAGTTGATCTTTGTCTACACCCTGACAGTGACTGCAATACCACATTCTGCACTCCCGTTTCCTTCTCTATGAACAGTACGCTTTGTCTGTATAGCGCGCAAGTAAAAATGCTTTTCACAGCATACTAATACATGTGACAATAATAAATAAAACTAAATCAAATAGTTTCATTTCTCCTGACTTCCACACTCTTCCTGTTGTTACATTTCCTCCCTCCTGAGTTTCAGTCGTTTCAAATTCCCACATTTTTCACCTTTTCCTGTTGTAATGAAAGGCCATGGACGTAAAAGATGAGCTTTGTTTCCCTGTCCACAAATTCTGCCTGAATTCCTAAGTTTCTGCAGCATCTTCCGCCTTCGCTGCAGTTATCTGATCGGCTTTGAATGGCCAAGAGAGCATCTTTTCTTTCAATCAGTGGCTGCTTATAGGCTCCTTGGTGTAGGGGTATGAATCGCATTTTGGTATGCCTTAACCACCGAGATCCCGAGTTGAAATCCGAGACTAACCCTACTGTTTCTTCTTATCCCTGTTACATCAAAACATCGGAAGCAGGAGTAGATCATTGGAACATCATCTACCATTCATTGTTCATAGAATCATAGAAACCCTACATGCAGAAGGAGGCCATTCGGCCCATCGAGTCTGCACCGACCACAATCCCACCCAGGCCCTATCCCTACCCCCACATATTTACCCGCTAATCCCTCTAACCTACGCATCTCAGGACTCTAAGGGGCAATTTTGAACCTGGCCAATCAACCTAACCCGCACATCTTTGGACTGTGGGAGGAAACGGGAGCACCCGGAGGAAACCCACGCAGACACGAGGAGAATGTGCAAACTCCACACAGACAGTGACCCGAGCCGGGAATCGAACCCGGGACCCTGGAGCTGTGAAGCAGCAGTGCTAACCATGTGCTACCGTGCCGCCCCTATGCTGCCGTGCCGCCCCTATGCTGCCGTGCCGCCCCTACCGTGCCTGATAATCAAATTCAATACCCTGATCCGCCATTTAGCACCAAGAGTATATTAAACTTCTCTTGAAATCATAGTGTTTGGCCTCAACGACTTTCTGAGGGAGTGAACTCTGCAGATTCACCACTCTCTGGCTGAAGGAAGTCTCATCATCTCAGCCGTTATCCTCAAACTATAATCCCCAGCCCTGGACTCCTCACTAACGTGAACATTCTTTCTGAATCTACCCTCTTTCATCCGGTCAGAATGTTATAAGGTTCCATTAGAATCATAGAATCCCTGAGTACAGAACAAGGCCAATTCGGCCCATCAAGTCTGTACTGACCACAATCCCATCCAGGCCCCACTCCTGGAACTACATGCATTCACCCTGCTAATACCCCTGACACTAGGGCCAATTTAACACGGTCAATCAACATTAGCCGCACATCTTTGGACAATGGGAGGAAACCGGAACACCCGGAGGAAACCCATGCAGATACGGGGAGAATGTGCAAACTCCACACAGACAGCGACCCGATGCCAGATTTGAACCTCGGACCCTGGCGTTTTGAGGCGGCAGTGCTAACCAATGTACCACCCAAAACATATCTGCCCAGAAATAGCCAGGATTAGTTGGCAAGAAATGCATTTGCCAATGTTGGACACCTAAGTGTTAAAATAAGCCGCATCCCAGAAGTGACTCGAACACATGCTCCCTGGTTTAGGAAGCCAGTGCCTTACGCGTTAGGTTACTGGGACTATCGGTGAGCTACTGCTGCAACTTTAAAAAGCTGTATATCTCCATCCACATAGACAGTGACTAACCCCAGAATCGAAACCAGGTCCCTGGTATTGTGAGCCAGCAGAACTAGCCACTGTGCCGCCCTCTCCCACGAAGATTTGATCAGATTTCATGAGCTGCAGATTTTGTTTTTTTCTTTGCATTGCAGACTTTGGGATTGGTCCACATGGGGTTTCGTTTGAGAACCTGAGCACAAACTGTGAGGAAACTATCAGCACAACACACTCGCTCGAAAATAAAGATATGATCAACAGGGTTGGCTATGTAACTTGACGTTCATTTTATCTCCATTCACCTCTTCAGCTGGCCCCATGATTATGGGTTCAGTGAGCTGCCTGGATGTTTCTTTTTGTTCATGTGGGTGTCGCTGGCTAGATCAGCATGCACTGCCCATCAGTATTTAGCCTTGAGAAAGTAGTGGTGAGCTGCCTTCTTGAAACGTTGTAATCCATTTGTACAGGTACACTTACAGTGCTGTTAGGGAGGGAAGTCCACGAATTTGTCCCAATGACAGTGAAGGAACGGCGATATATTTCCAAATCAGAATGCTGAGGGAATTGAGTGTGGTGTTGGCTGTGTGGCGTTGGAGGGGGGAGGGGGGGGAGAGGGGGCGGGGGGGGGGGGGCTGGCAGGGGAGCTGCCAGGTGGAAGCGGTCTTGGGTTTGGGAGATGCTGTCTAAAATGCCTTTGGTGGATTCCTGCATCATGCAGACAAGTGGAGAATATTCTATCGCACTCCTGACTTGTGCCACGTCGATCGTGGACTGTTTTGTGGGAGTCGGGAGGTGAGTTACTCCCACAGGATTCCCATCCTCTGCCCTGCTCTTTTAGCCACTGAATAAACTGATAACATGCGTGCTGAGTCAGAATAGGTGTGTCTTCTTTCCTGCTCAGTTTGTCGTGAATTTTCCGCACTTTTGTCTTTTCCTGAATGTATTTTGAGGCTCAAGTAAGGGCCAATGCCATATGATTGTAAGATACTACATTCAGGTAATATTCAATCGTGGATTCACTAGCGGGAGGGGTACGGTTTCGAGTCATGTTGTTGACGCTGGATTGATAAAGCAGAGAAGCAGGCTGAAGCTTTGGGAACCAGGGTTCGAATTCCAACACAGCAGATTAACTCAATTCAAGGCAAAGTAGAATTACTGTAAGTGAGTAGAGAAAATTTTAATTATGTAATATTTCCTCACTAAAACGAATATGTTTTGACCATGTTTCTGCCGATTTTGAAGCCTCGGACCGATATATAAACATTGCTGCACGCTGCTTTGCCGTGGGCCAGTGGCGCAATGGATAACGCGTCTGACTACGGATCAGAAGATTCCAGGTTCGACTCCTGGCTGGCTCTGTGTGATAATTTAACAGTAGTTCACAAACTCCATGTTCGTGTGGGTGAAAAATGTGTGTTGACAAATTTTGCAGCAATTCAGAGAAATGTTGACCAAATGCAGTCAGCTTCTATGATGAAATTTATCTTAGCTAATGATTGTTCAAAAAAGTGTTGACTATTTTAAGAAAAAAAAACTGATAAACTTCAATTAAGTTTTTTTTTAAAAAATAGTTTATTTAAATGACGAATTCTCGTTAAAGTATTCGGGGAAAATATGTTAGCAAGTTTAAGCTACTCTTTAAAAAGTTGGAAATTTCTCGAAAAATATGAGGAAACATTACATTTTTCAAAATGGTGAAAACATTTTCTAAAAAGTTGATGAACTCTGATTAAACATGTTTAATTTTAAGAAGCAAAATACACAGAAATGTTTTTTAAAAGTTGACAAATTTCAGTTAAATCAGATGGAGGAATTTCTTTGGAGTAAGTTTAGTTTTGAAAAGTTCAAATTAGCCAGAAGTTTCTGGTTTGTGATGCTGGGATTGTTGTCCATTGGAGCGAAGGAGATTGAGGAGCGATTTAATCGAGGTGGACTAGATTAGGGCAAGTTTAGAGGGGGAGGGGCAAATTTTAAGATATTGGGCAAGGCGGGGGCGAAGAAGATTTGGAAGCAACATTTTTTCCACAGCGAGTGCTCAGGACCTGGAACTCATTGCCTCCGAGAGTGTTGGATGCGGTCAATTTAGGTAATAGAAATTCTGAGGTGGACATGGACTTCCTGAGAAAGAAGATGGGTCTCCAGGAACATTGTTTTGGCAGGTAGATGGTTCTCCTCGGTGACATTGAATCTGAAGATCAACCTGTGGAAGCACACCCCTTCCCCGGCCACCGCCCCCACCCACTGTTGAGAACAGTACAGCACAGGAAACAGGCCCTTCGGCCCTCCAAAATGTTTGACAAGAACCCCGCTGATATTAAATGCAAGGGCATCAAAATCAAAAAGGGTATTTTGGAACATTCGTTCTTCGTTGTAGATATTTTCAATTTCATATAACGTGAAAAAGGATATGCAAAATATTCAGACTGTTGAATGGGAACTCCCGACATTGTTACAAGGACAACATTAACCATTTACCTCATTGTCACCACCTCAGAAGCTGTCTTGGCTCAAGGGCCAACATTGCGGTGAATCCTCGTTTCGGTCCCGCTGTGGGGAAAACAACTTCATTGATTCACTGGCCCTGCTCTGACGTAATAAACTGGAGAACAAAGGGTCTGTGAGCTGATTGGATGAATTGGAGAATCAGGGACATGATTGGACGTCACCAGTTGATTCGTTTGGGAATTAACCAATCGCTGGAGAGACCGGAAATACATGTAAATATCTTCACCCAAACAATTACAGATTGAACCCATTCTGTTTAATTCCGCAATAAACTCGCTGCAAACATGTTGGGTATCATTTTGTATTCGTTTCTCACTGTTTCAGCTCTTTTGCCTGGTAAGTCTACAAGGGACATAAACTTCTTCTTGCAAGCGATGTCGACAGTAATTTAGGTCCGCTTTGCTGTAGATGATAATGTGATCCGTGTTCTGATGTTATGAGTTACAATAGAATGATAATAACACCTTAACTTTCAATATTTCTAAATTTCTGCCGGTGTCACTACTGGAGACTCAATATCAAAGGAGCCGGTTACAGCGATGAAGTTTGAATGGGACTCAAAGAACAAAGAACAAAGAAAGTTACAGGCTCTTAGGCCCTCCAAGCCTGCACCGATCATGTTGCCCGACTGAACTAAAACCCGCTATCCTTCCGGGGACCATATCCCTCTATTCCCATCTTACTCATATATTTGTCCGGACGCACCTTAAATGTCACTATCGTATCTGTTTCCACTACCTCCCCCGGCAGCGTGTTCCAGGCACCCATCACACTCGGTGTAAAACACTTACCTCATTAATCTCCTTTAAACCTTGCCCCTCGCACCTTAAACCTATGCCCCTTAGTAATTGACTCTTCCACCCTGGGAAAAACCTTCTGACTATCCACTCTAGCCATGCCCCTCAGAATCTTGTAGACTTGTATCAGGTCGTCCCTCAACCTCCGTCGTTCAAGTGACAACAAACCAAGTTTCTCCAACCTCTCTTCTTAGCTAATGGGCGGCATGGTAGCACAGTGGTTAGCACTGCTTCTTCACAGCTCCAGGGACCTGGGTTTGATTCCCGGCTTTGGTCACGGTCTGTGGCGTAAGCACATTCTCCTCGTGTCAGCGTGGGTTTCCTCCAGGTGCTCGGATTTCCTCCCACAGTCCAAAAATGTGCGGATTAGGTTTATTAGTAATGCTAAAATTGCCCCTTAGAGTTCTGAGATGCGTAGGTTTGAGGGATTAACGTGTAAATGTGGGGGTAGGGTCTGGGTGGGATTGTGGTCAGTGCAGACTCGATGGGCCGAATGGCCTCCTTCTGTACTGCAGGGTTTCTATGATTCTGATGCTCTCCATGCCAGGCAACATCCTGGTAAATCTTTTCTGCACCCTCTCCAAAGCCTCAACATCGTTCTGGTAGTGTGGCGACCAAAATTGAAAATTATATTCCAAGTCCGGCCTAACTAACGTGCTATAAAGCTGCAATATGACTCGCCATTTTTTAAACTCAATGCCCCGGTGACCAATAGGTTAACTGCATAGCAGCTGGTGCATATTACATTCAATTGTATCGCCAGGACCGGGAGAAGGTTCCCAGCAAAAAGAACGGAGAAAGCCCCCATCTTCTTGATCTGTATCTCTTATTATGGAGATATTTCCAGTGCAAAGAGCGTGGGAACACTATTTTCTGCATATATCGAGAGGTCGAAAAGCGAGGGGAACTTCAGCATGTGTGAGCTGTGGCTGTCGGACAGCGCGGTGTATTACTGTGGACTGAGAGACGCAATGACAGAAACCAGAGGGAGCCTGGTATGAAAAAAAAAACATTGCCCCAGAGTGACAAGATGAACGGACCAGAGAATGGTAATAATATTGGGCTATAAATAGAGCATGATTCACTCTGTGGTGCTTCTATACATTTTCGGTATTGCTGATACTCACAACAGGAGAGGCGATGGCCGAGGGGTATTATCCTGAGACTATTAATCCAGAAACTCAGCGAATGTTGCGCGGACCCGATTCAATGAAAACAATATCGACAACTAAGAATCTACTGACGACCATGAAGCCATTGTCGATTGTCGGAAAAACCCACTTTGTTCACTCATGTACTTTGGGGAATGAAATCTGCCGTCCTTACCTGGTCTGGCCTACACGTGACTCCAAAGCCAAAACAATGTGGTTGATCTCAACTACCGATGGACAACTAGTGGTATCCAAGTCCCACACACAGAAAAAATTCACTGGAATCACTGTTAAAACTGTCCTGATAATAAGGCTAATGGACGTATTGAGAAAAAAAAAACAAGGACAGAACTATTTAGCCTCCATTAGCTTCCGGGTCACAGTAAGAAAATAAGGGTTTTTTGTGGAATGTCAATTATTGAGCATGTTCAAAAAATTCAACAGCTTTTGGAAGCCTAATGGCATTAAGCGCTATGCAGATAGCGCGGGAAAGTGGCGTTCAGGCTGATCAGCCCTGATCTAACTGAATGACGAAGCAGAATCGAACGACAGCATGGCCTACTGCTGTTCCCATGTTCCTGTACGCCATTTTTCTACATTCTTCCCCAAGTCAATCGCTAAGTGTGTAAGTTCTCTCTGTAAGGATGATTATGTTAATCCAGCTCACGGTGCGTCTGGTTACTGTCTGTTATCTCACCACCTGGGTGTCACACAGCACCACTGGAGACAGAAGGGAGGGAGCTGAGAACATCCGGAGAAAGGAAGCTGATTATTGAAGGCTGGGATTAGACCGGATAAAATCAAACACGCAGCTCCCCTTTTACAGAGCGACAGCGGCAATGCAGCTGCTGTGGGGATCATTCCTGACAGGTAATTACGTGCAAAAAACATTGCACTGTTTCACACGTTTCCCGAGCTTGGTTCCAGACCACAAATTAATCATACGCCCTTCTGACCATTTTCTGTGTTGTTATTTCCATATTTGAGACATGGAAATTCTGTCATCCAGCCGCTCACATCAGATGTGAAGAGAGAAGGCGAGATCGTGACTTGAACATGTAGCAATGAAACCAAGCACGCTGAATGTCTTCTTCACCACTCTGTCCACCTGTGACTCCACTTTTAAGGAGCAGAGAGCGACGATAGGTTGTACTGGTACCGACAACATCCAGACACGCAGCCCGTGTTTATCGTGCGGAAAGATACTGATAGTTATGAAAATAAAGCAGATGTTTTTAAAAGTCGCTTCTATGTAGCTAATGTAGCTATGTCGGAGGTAGCTAAATTGATACAAATTGGCTTGATGACAGAAGCCACAGGGTGGTTATAGAGGGTTGTTTTTTAAACTGGAGGCCTGTTACCAGCGTTGTGCCTCAGGGATCAGTACTGGGTCCACTGTTATTTGTCATTTATATTCATGATTTGGGTGAGAATATCGGAGGCATGTTTAGGAAGTTTGCAGTTGACACGAAGATTGGTGGCATAGTGGACAGTGAAGAAGGTTATCTCGGATTGCAACGGGATCTTGATAAATTGGGCCAGTGGGCTCACGAATGGCAGATGGAGTTTAATTTAGATAAATTCGACGTTATGCATTTTGTTAGATTGAACCAGGGTAGGACTTACTCAGTTAATGGTAGGTCATTGAGAAGAGTTACAAGGCAAAGGGATCTAGAGGTACAGGTTCATAGCTCCTTGAAAGTGGAGTCACAGGTGGACAGAGTGGTGAAGAAGGCATTCGGCATGCTTGGTTTCATTGCTCAGAACATTGAATACAGGGGTTGGGACGTCTTGTTGAAGTTGTACAAGACATTGGTAAGGCTACACTTGGAATACTGTGTACCGTTCTGTTCACCCTATTATAGAAAGGATATTATTAAACTAGAAAGAGTGCAGGAAAGATTTACTAGGATGCTACCGAGACTTGATGGTTTGAGTTATAAGGAGAGGCTGGATAGACTGGGACATTTTGCTCCAGAGCGTAGAAGGTTGAGGGGTGATCTTATAGAGGTCTATAAAATAATGAGGGGCATGGATCATCCAGATAGTCAATATCTTTTCCCAAAGGTAGGAGAGTCTAAAACTAGAGGGCATAGGTTTAAGGTGAGAGGGCAGAGATGCAAACTTGTCCAGAGGAGCAGTTTTTTCACACAGAGGATGGTGAGTGTCTGGAACAAGCTGCCAGAGGTAGTGGTAGAAGCAGGTACAATTTTGTCTTTTAAAAAGCACTTCGACAGTTACATGGGTAAGATGGGTATAGAGGGATATGGGTCAAATGCGGGCGATTAGGAAATAGCTTTGGATTTATTTTTAAAAGGGCGGCATGGACAAGTTGGGCCGAAGTGCCTGGAGATCCATGCTGTAAACCTCTGTGCCTTCATGACTCTACCTCTATCTCCAGACCTCGTATAAATTCATGAGTTTAAGTATATTTGATCTGAGCCTGACTGATGCTGCCGTTTATCATTGCGCGTCCAGACTCTATCTCACAGAGATAGAAAGAAGGCTCACTCTCATTCAGAAACCTGCTTAACACTGGAGATGTGAGCTCGTGGCGACTGAGGATTGCTGAGACTCATGGCCAGATGTTAAGTGAGTTTTCGGCCGCTCAAACACAAACAGAGGAAACCAAGTTAACCGCAGATGCAACTGACACCTAACTCTTTCCAGCCGCAATGGAGAAAACAAACTGCAGAATCCAATCTGTCAGGCAGATCCAGCACAGAACCATACTCGACTCATTCTTCCAAAAGACAATCATGCCGCTTTTCTGGTCTGGCTCCACCAGTCGGTGGTGAGCTGGATACCAGTGAATGGAAATACCTCAAGCTGCGACACAATTAACGTCCTGGTCGTGGGAATGTTTCCATTGCCTGCGACCGCGGTTGGGAATAAAAGTCTTCTTTGTTAATTGGGGACAGTTCTCAAAACATTACAGGCATTGAACCCACCGTCATTGCACTCACCGGCAAATTTCAAAACTATCTGTGTAGAAAACAACTCGCATTCAATTTCACAGGAGTCCTAAAATCCACAGGTTGCATCACAGTAACAATAATACAAATCAGGAAAGATTTGGCAGAAACATATTTTGAAAAGATAATGAATACATTGAATCTCCAGAAAGAAGGCCATTTACCACTCAGCACCAACAGAGGAAGCTCATGCATCACGTATTCATGACCACTGCAGCTAATCCACCAAGAAGTCGCATGGCACTGGGGAATGAGGGCTTTCATTATTCTCATCATAAGTCACCAATTCAAAAATCTGCAAGCATCCTTATAATTTGCCTTACTTGTTAGGAGACCACTATGTTTGTTTTGGACTCTGTTACATTGATCAAATTCCATTGTTAATGATAACCACTCTCTACATAACCAACTGGGCCCTTACCTGTGCCCCAAATTTAAACTTATTTGAATGAACCAGTGGCTTGATGCTCTACAATCTCAGTTCAATCTGGTAGATGTTTCAGGATAAACCTTTCCCATATCAGATTGTACTTTGTATTGTTGACTTCATATATTCCTTGAATTTCTGCTGCCATCTCAGTCATTGCTTCTCCCTTTGTCTATTTGTTTTTCTCACTGTGCCTCCCCTTAACTCTCTCACTGACTTGTCATTGTCCTTGCATTTCTGTCGATTTGTCTGCCTATTTTTCTGTTATTCCTATGCGCCTAATTCCATCTCTCCATATGTCAGCTGAACAATACCTATTTCCAACCTCTGCAACAGCAGGGAACACAAGTGACCTTCAATGGGTATTGCTGACTTCATCTGTCCGTTTCATAGTTACTGTGGCATCCTCATGCTCTCTGCTCACTGTGAATTCACTGAATGAGACAAATAGAAAAGACATTTATTGATTCTCAGGCGCCAACTTGAAAACTTCGCAATGAAAGTCACGCCACCCGGAGGTGGCATCGCTAAATGTATGTTGGTCGAGTTTGTCAAACTCTCTTTCACATCCTGAATTACGTGAATTAATTTCCAGGGTTCTTCCCCTGCTTTAAAACACGCACTCGGCCAAAAAATCCAAACAGACATTTGTCAATACACCGGCAGCCGGCGGTATCAGGAGTGTAGTTGTTATCACGTTCGCCTCCAACGCAAAAAAGATCCCGGTTTGAAATTAGGCAGAAACATTCATTAAACTTTCTCATGTGGGGTAGGGTAAGTCTGTATGATCTCAGTTTCTTGCTGAATATTATCCGAATCTCGATGTTACAGCCACATTATCTTTGCTCTGACCTCGGCCTCAAATGCTTTCTGTAAAATCAGAAATGCTGAATTTTATGACGCAATATCAGGAAAGAAACGTTCCTATTTTGACACCGTGCACATATTAGCATCTGCTTCAGTTTACAACAGAATTTAGTTGGTTTAATAGATACAGACTAACATAGTTAATCACCATCTGAAACATGTCTAATAGTGGTGAGTGCTCAAAAAGACTGACACAAGTGATGCTGTAAGTGAACTAAAGGAAATTGCACACATTTTCCGGAGCATTCCTTTTTAAAGATCGTTCTCCATTATACAATAATAGAAAAAAAAACACTCAGACAAATGAGAAAGTCGAAACTTAGTGCGGATTTATTGGACCTTCCTATCGATGGACGGAATTTTTTAAGCGCCTGAATGTTAGTTACATATATTAACCGGTGACTCTGTTCCTTTTGTTGGTCAGTTATGTTTGATATAAAATGTTGAATAACGACAAATACTGGATATAACTGGTTGAAATTATTCGACGGAACGTGATAATGATGCATTAATGATTGAGCAGGAATCATTGCTCCCATAGACTTTTCCCAGACGAACGCTTTTGAATTTTGAAGTTCAAGATGAGTTGAGATATCAGGTGGATAGTAACGGATGTGTTCTTGTATTAAGTAACATGGGCCCTAAATCTAACCATGAGAACCTGCAGCAAAACAGTGGAGTTGAACATTGTAGTCAGGCGAATTGGAGGCGTGGTACTGTCTCTTGTTTCTGTAGTGTAGTGGTTATCACATTCGCTGAACACACGCAAAGTTTCTGGCTCGAAACCGGGCTGAAACGTTCATTAAGCTTTCTCATGTCGGGTGGGGGGAATCGGTATGATTTCAGTACGTTGCTGAACATTATCCGAATCTCGACCTTACAACCATATTATCATTGCTCTGACCTCGGCTTCAAATGTTTTCTGTAAAATAAGAAATGCCGATTTATTTTTGACGCACTGACAGGAAAGAAACGTTTCGATTTTGACGCAATGCACATAATAGCACCATGATCAGTCTACAACAGAAATTAATGGGTTTATAGGTGCAGACTAACATCGTTAATCACCATCTGAATCATGTCCAATAGTAGGGTGTGCTCAAAAGGATAGACACAAGTGATACTGCAAGTGAACGAGAGGAAATGGAGCATATTTCCCTGAAGAATCTTTTTTAAAATCGTTCTTCATAACAAAGAAATAGGAAACAACACTCAGACAGATGAGGGAATGGAGACTCAGTCCGGATCTACTGGACTTTCCAAAAGATGGCCGGAAATTATGCGCCTGAATATTTCACGCCCATAATAAAAAAGCTCAAGCGTAACTAAGATATCTTTTCAATCCCTTCCATTTAAATGTAGTTGACTTTGTTTAAAAGCTGACTATGGTCAATCAAAAAAATTGTGATCTGTATTACCCAGTGAACCGATTCCTTCTGTTGGTCAGTTATGTTTGCAATTCAGTGATATTCAATTTGAGAGATATTCAATTCATAATGAAGACGTGTGTTAAATAATACATTGATATTAAATATTGAAACAAATACTGAGTACAATTGTACAATGAGCTTTGACAATGTCTCATCTGGACTCGAAATGTCAGCTAATTTCTATCCTTACTGCCAGACCTTGTGAGATTTTCCTGCATTTTCTCTTTTGGTTTCCGATTCCAGCATCCGCAGTAATTTGCTTTTATTACTGAGTACAAATGGTTCAGATTATTCGAAGGAAGATTAGAATAATGCATTAATGAATGGGCAGAAATCATTGCTCCCTTAGATATTTGCGGGACGAACCCTTTTAAATTTTGATGTTTAAGATAAGCTGAGCAATTAGATTGAAAGTAACGGTTATCTTCCTGAATTAAGTGACATGGGCTCTCAGTCTCACCATCGGAACCTGCAGCAACACAGCGGAGTTGAACATTGCAGACAGGCAGATTTACTCTAACGTGTTTTAAGCTGTTTCTGTAGTATCGTGGTTATCACGTTCCTGTAACACGCAAACAGTCCCCGCTTCGAAACCGCACAGAAACATTCATTCAGCTTTCTCAGGTCAGGTAAGGGAAAATTGCTTGATTTCAGTTAATTGCTCAACATTATCCGAAACCCGATGTTCAAGGCATGTTATCACTGCTCTGGCATCACTCTCAAGTGTTTTCTGTGAAATAAAAAACGACTTTTTCTGACGCACTGACAGGAAAGTTCGATTTTGACACCGAGCACTTATTCGCATCCCGTTCAGACTACAACAGAATTTAATGGGCTTATAGATGCAGATTAATATGGTTAATCACCATTTGAAATATCTGATAGTAGTGTGTGTTCAAAAGGACAGATACAAGTGTTACTGTAAGTGAACTAGAGGAAATGGCGCACATTTCACAGAAGAATCTTTTTTTAAATGGTTTTTCGTCACTAAGAAACAGGAAAAGACACTCAGACAGATGAGGGAACCGAGACTCAGCACGGATCTACTGGACTTTCCTGAAAAGGGCCGGAATTTATGCGCCTGAATGTTTCACACCCATAATAAAAAAGGCTCAAGTGTCACGAACAGACAATTTTTGATTCTCCTCCATTTAAATGGAGTTGACTTTGTTTAAAAGCTGACCATAGTCAATCTCAAATTTGCGATCTGTATTACCCGGTGATTCGCTTCATTCTGTTGGTCAGTTATGTTTGCAATTCAGTGATGTTCAATTTCAGAGATATTCAATTCATAATGAAGACATATGTGTTAAATTATGCATTGATATTAAATATTGAAACAAATACTGAGTACAATTGTACAATGAGCTTTGATAAAGTGTCATCTGGACTCGAAACATCAGCTCTTTTCTCTCCTTACTGAAGCTGCCAGGCCTTGTAAGATTTTCCAGCATTTTCTGTTTTGGTTTCCGATTCTAGCATCCGCAGCAATTTGCTTTTATTACTGAGTACAATTGTTTGAAATTATTGGAAGGAAGATGAGAATTATGCATTAATGAATGGGCAGAAATCATTGCTCCCTTAGATATTTGCGAGGCGAGCCCTTTTAAATTTTGAAGTTCAAGATAAGTTGAGCATTCAGATTTAAAGTCACGGTTATCTTCCTGAATAAAGTGACATGGACTCTCAGTCTAACCATTGGAACCTGCAGCAACACAGCGAAGTTGAACATCGCAAACAGGCCGATTTATATCTGCTGTAGCTTGCTGCTAGCTGTTTCCGTAGTGTAGTGGTTATCACGTTCGCCTTAGACACGAAAGATCCCCGGCCCGAAACCGGGCAGAAACACTGTTGGATCTTTCTCATGAAGCGTGAGAAAAGTCTGCATGGTGTATGTTCATTGCTCAACCTCATGCGAATCCAATGTTATGTTGCCTTTGCCATCGGCCTCAAATCAATTTAGGAGAATCAGAAATGCCGTATTTTGGGAAGCAATGGCTGGAAATAAATGACTTGTTTTTACACGTATTCGCAACTCGTTCAGTCCACAAAAGAATTTAATGTGTTTATAGTTGAAGACCAACATAGTTAATCACCATCTGAAACATGTCTAATAGTAGTGTGTGCTCATAAAGACAGACATAATTGAAATCGTAAATGGTGCACATTTCCCACACGCATCTTTTTAGAATTTCTCTTCGCAATAAAGAAGTAGTAAAAACCATTCAGACCGATGAGGAAATCGAGAATCAGTGCGGACCTGCTGGACTTCCGATAGATGAACGAGATTTAGACGCCAGAATGTTTCACAGACAGAATAAAGAGGCATCGACTATAATTGGTAGATCATTCTTAAATCTGTTCCTTTTAAAGGTACTTGATTTTGTTTAAAAGATGAGTGTGGTGATTCTCACGTTCGCCCAACACACGAAAAGTCCCCGGTTTGAAACTGGCCGAAACATTAATTAAGCATTCTCATGTATAGTGTGGGTCATTTATACGATTTTAGTTAGTTGCTGAACATTACTCAAATCTCGGTTTTACAGCAATTTTATCTTTGCTCTGTACTCATCATTTAAACGTTTGCACCGAGCCAAGCAGGAGTCGAACTTGGAATCTTCTGATCCGTAGTCAGACTCATTATCCATTGCGCCACTGGCCCACATATGAAAGCATGACAGTTGTTGCATATTGGCCCGACATTTCGAAAGTTTCAGGTAGAAACTTTGTCAAAATTTTGCGTTTACTTGTGAGGAAAAGGTCCATCATTGAGATTGTCTTCCTTCATTTACAATCACCTCGAATTACCTTTGAATTAAGTTGCTGAGTTAACCCGCCGAGGTGGAATTCAAACTACTGTCCAAAGACTATAAGACTGCCAAACCAGTAACCATTCCCCTCAGAGAATCAACACTCGAATATTACTTGAATGTAATACTGTGCATGCATATGACATTAGCTCTTACATATGCCTCAATATGCATTCAGAAAAAAATGAAATAGAAGTGCTGAGAATCCACTGCACACTGAGCAGGAAAAGTGATGCTCCTATTTTGACTCAACACACATTTTATCAATTCGTGCAGTGGTCACAAGAACAAGTCAGAGACTGGGAATCCTGCGGCGAGTAACTCACCTGACTCCCCAAAACATGTCCACCATCTACAAGGCACAACTCGGGAATGTGAGTGAATACACCCCACTTGCCTGATCGGTGCAGGAACTCACCAAATACACCTTAGACAGCACTTTGCAAACCCAAGACCGTTATCACGAGGAGAATCCCCTCCAAGCCGATCACAATGTTGACTTGGTAATGTATCGCTGAACCTTCATCGTCATTGGGAGAAGGTCCTGGAATAACCGCTCCCCCCGCCACTAACAGCACTATGGATGTATCTATACCAATAGACTGCAGCAGTTCAAGAAGGCAGCTCACCGCCACCTTCTCAAGGGAATTACTGATGGGTAATAAATGCCGGCCGAGCCAGAGACACCCACATCTCGTCAATGAATAAACAGAAACATCCAGCCAACTGCCTCAACTGCCTGAACGGGCAATTGTGGGGTCCCTTGAACAGGTGAATGATGATAAAATGAATGTCCCCTTCCAAGTCAACCCTTTTGAAAGCTGTTTTTCGAGTGAGCGTGTTGTGATGATAGATTCCCTGCAGTTTGTACTCAGATTCTCAAACCAAGCCCCATGTGAACCAATCCCCCCGTCTGTAGCGGGAAGAAATGAACAGAACCTGCGAATTGGGCAATAGGAAACAACATCACAGAGCTCGTCCAGGATTTGAACTCAGCATTTCATGCACATTTGATCTCAAATACCAACATCAGGAATCATACTCCGAGACCACTTGGGGTACTTTAACCAAATTGTTAAATTTTATTCCTATTGATAATTCCATCTTTCGTAAGGTTGTATTAATAATTTGTTGTGAATAGAATCTTGTCATCGCCCTAACCAGCAAAGACTCATAACAACAAAAATGTATGCGTGTGTGCGCGCATGCGCATGTGTGTGTGTGTATATATATTGGTTATCAGCAAAGCATGTCATTACGTCCAATAGGTTAAGCACAGATAGAATTAAAACCTCCCTCTACAATCTGGTGTCACATTATAGGACAGGTATGGCATAGGTGTGATGCAGTACAAATCTCCCTCTACATTATCCAATCACTCATTCTCAGATTCAGTACCGCATGCGTGAGTAACAAACGGTCGCCCTGACCAACGTGAGACCTCCCGATCCTGGGGAAAGTACATCGAGATGGGGAATCATACCGACTGAAGGTAAAAGTAAGAGAGTGAGGAAGGGTCGGCCCTTGACTGCGTGGGGCGGTGCACATGGTGAGTATTAGAGATTCGAGCAGAAAGGAACTTAATTTTCAACTGTACACATTCAGAGAAGTGCTTCTGAACTCGCATGCAGGCCGTTCATTCTTCTCTACCTGAAGTTGATATGACACGTAAGCAAATCAAATCTCGGAGCTGAAATCCAGAACTTTAGAATGAAAACTTCTCAGCTTCAGGAATGTTGGAACATACAAAGAACTAGACCAGAATCCTCAGGAAATGTTGATATCATGCACAGCCTGTAGAAGAACATGATGAGACGGAGGTGGACAGAAAGGTCAGGGCATGAAAGTTTGGAATGGCACTGGTAGATCCCTGGGGTGATATGTAGTGGGTTCAGGGTTATGGCAGCAAAGGAAATGAAGCAGGCAGAGAGAATCCCTCGGGTGATGTTCAGTGAGTTCAGGGGGATGGAGTCAGAGGGAGTGGAGCAGGGAGAGAGGATCCCTCGGGTGATGCTCAGTGAGTTCAGGGGGATGGAGTCAGAGGGAATGGAACAGGTGATATTCAGGGAGATCCGGGGGATGGTATCAGATCGTATCAGAGGGTATCAGAGGGAATGCAGCAGAGAGAGGATCCCTGGGGTGGTGTTCAGTGATTTCGGGGCTTGGCATCAGAGGGAATGGAGCCGGGAGAGAGGATCCCTGGGGTGATGTTCAGTGATTATTTTTACTAGGATGCTACCGGGACTTGATGAATTGAGTTTTAAGGAGAGGCTGAATAGACTGGGACTTTTTTCTCTGGAGCGTAGGAGGCTGAGGGGTGACCTTATAGAGGTCTATAAAATAATGAGGGGCAAAGACAAGGTAGATCGTCAATATCTTTTCCCAAACGTAGGGGAGTCTAAAAGTAGAGGGCATAGGTTTAAGGTGAGAGGGGAGAGATATAACAGTGTCCGGAGGGGCATTTTTTTCAGACAGAGGGTGGTGAGTGTCTGGAACAAGCTGCCAGAGGTAGTAGTAGAGGCGGCTACAATGTTATATTTTAAAAAGCATTTAGATAGTTACATGGGTAAGATGGGTATAGAGGGATATGGGTCAAATGAGGGCAATTGGGATTAGATTAGGGGTTTAAAAAAAAAGGGAGGCATGGACAAGATGGGCCGAAGGGCCTGTTTCCATGCTGTGAACCTCTATGACCCTATGATTTCCGGGGATGGAATCAGAGGGAATGGCGTCTATTGGGGATAATGCATCATCGAAATGAAGTCAGTGGAGTAGTGTTAATTCGTGCAAAGCGGACAGTTTGAAGCAGAGAGTCGCTTTGTTTTCACCAGAAAACGGAGCGTGTGCGTTTCTAACGGAACATGTGGGCAAAACATCTATTTATGTGTTTGAGAGAAAGTGAGAAGCGGGAGTCTCTCTGTCAGATTAAACCGCATTCTCTGGGACCATTTCCAATAATCTCCGTTTATCTGTTGTTTCAGATTGACCCCAAGATCTCCGAATTTCTGCGTGTTTTCCCCTAGTATACCTCATAGGCCCCAATTGCTGACAATCATTGGAAATGTGTCCCAGCTGCATGTTTTTGCGGAAAACATCCCAGTCTCTCATGGTTAATACCCAACTGTTCTAACCGAGTTTTTTTATCTGGCCGGTTGCCAGCCTGGCTTCGAACTATTTAATCGGGCAATGGGGAGAGAAAATTGCTCTGATAACCTGTGCTGCAGCGATCTTTGCAGTGTTAGTTTGGGACAGTGCAAAATAAACTTTCTTCTCCCATATACTGTGCTGTATCGGCCTTTGATGTTGAGAACTACCCGTCACTCGACAGTGACAGAACAGTTTATGGGTGAAATCACCGAGGTTCTTCTGGCTGTTCAATCATTCTGTCTCTGGAGTTCACCAGAAAAAGGCAGCGGTAAAGCTGTCGTTAGACAGATAGGCCGCTAGATGGCGCAGTGACTCTTTCATTGAAGAGTCTTGAGTTCAAAAACATCCCAGGCAGGATTGGCGAAAAATCCCTGTCTGGGAAAAGGGGGAAACCGTGTAATAGGGAAAATAGAGCGGTGTCGATGGGCTTTGGACACACAGTCCAAAGAGACACGCAGATGCAGAGAGACACACAGATACAGAGACAGACACACAGATACAGAGAAAGACAACAGATGCAGAGAGAGACACACAGATCCAGAGAGAGAGACAGACAGACGCAGAGAGAGACACACACAGATGCAGAGAGAGACAAGGAGAGAAAAATTGCAGAGAAATAGACAGAGAGAAATACAGAGAGACAGACAGACAGAGAAAAATATAGAGCGAGACAGAGAGAAATACAGAGAGACAGCCAGATACAGAGAGACACACAGATACAGAGAGAGAGAGACACACATATACAAAGAGACGCACAGATACAGACAGACACACACAGATACAGAGACAGACAAGGACAGAGAAATACAGAGAGAGAAAGGCAGAGAGAAATACAGGGAGATACAAAGAGAGAAATACTGAGAGAGAGACACACACAGAGAAATACAGAGAGCGACACACAGATACAGAGAGAGAGACAGAGAGAGAGAAACTCAGAGGGAGACATGCAGATTCAGAGACAGAGATAAAGTGACAGAGAGAAAGAGATAGAGAGAGAAATACAGAGAAGCTGTTTGGACTGCAGGCTGAAAACAATGTTTTTTTGTCTCTGTTCCTGGTGTTGGAAATTCTGCTGTGGGTGGCTGGTTAGCTGAAAGCTAGAGCAACTAATGTTTCTGCCTCGAATTGTGCTAAATGTTCCAGGGCCAGAAAGCCTCCGGGTTTCCCGATGACACAAAGATTGGCCAGGTGGTTAACAATGAGGTTGAGTGTCTTAGGTTACATGAAGATATAGACGAGATGGCCAAATGGGTGGATAAGTAGCAGATGGAATTAAACCCTGAAAAATGAGAGGTGATGCGCTTTGGAAGGAGTAATTTGACAAGGAAATATGCTATGAAAAGCCCGACACTGGGAAGTTCCGAAGAACAAAGGGACCTTGACGTGTTCGTCCATAGATCACTTAAGGCGGAAATGCAGGTTAATTGGGTGTTGAAAAAGGCACATGGCACACTCGCCTTTATCAAGCGGGGTGTAGATTACAAAAGCAGAGAGGTCATGATGGAGTTGCATAGAACTTTGGTGAACCCACAGCTGGAATACTGCGTGCAGCTCTAGTCGCCACATTGTAGGAATGATGTGAAAGCACTGGAGGCAGTGCAGAGGTTATTTGCCAGGATGCCGCCTGGGATGGAACATGTATGGTATAAAGAGAGGCTGTATAGGCTTGAGTTGCTTTTGTTGGAGCAGAGAAGTCTGAGGGGCGATCTGATTGAGGCGTTGGAAATTATGAGGGGCATGGACAATGTGGATGGAGAGTAGCTGTTCCCCTTAGTTGAAAGGTCAGTGACGAGTGGACATCGGATAAAAGTGAGGGGTGGGAGGATTAGGGGAGATTTGAGGAAAACGTTATTTACTCAGAGGGTGGTGACAGTCTGGAATGCATTGCCTGGGCGGAGGGCAGAGGGGTGGGGGTAGAGGCGGGATGACTCACATTCTTTAAAAATTACCTGGATGAGTACTTGGCAAGCCAGAACATTCAAGGCTACGGGCCAAGTGCTGGCAAGTGGGATTAGGTGGGCAGATCAGGGCATTTCTTCCGTCATTGCAGACTCGATGGGCCAAAGGCCCTCTCCTGCACTGCAGTGTTCTGTGATTCTGTGATTCTCTCTCAATTCCATTTCCACAGGACTAATTCGCAGCCGGTGTTACGAAACTGCAAAATGCTGCATCGTGTGAGCATACTTGCTTAATTTGCTCAGCCTTGAACAGGATATATGGTTGTGGGTGCTGTTTAGTTTGGGACAGTATATTTAGCTGTTGAGGCTTATCCAAGATCATGGTTGGTTTTTTTTTGTAATTGGTAAAAGTTATGCTGATTTCTGTATTATCTGTTAACTGTGTACTTAAGTAAACTTTGTTTGGTAAAAGGTCCCGTGAGGGACATTTGGATCCTACCTCGAGCGAAATATTTTATGCTTATCCGTGCCAAATTCAAGGTGCAAAACTTCTGCTCTGGGCTGACTTCATAAAACACCTTGGCGCTTCTGGCCCGGATTATAACAGCTGAATATAAAGTGTTCAGAAGTGTCACAACCCCATCTTATGTTACTACTACTGGTTGGAAGCTTACAGGACTTTACGTTTTTCTTTTTTCTTAGATAACATGAGGAACAGAGTCATTGGGCTGCTAATAATTTTTTAACAGAAAAAGCATTTCTTAAACATTAAACGTTTGATTATAGTACAATACTCTTTTACTCCCCTCTCAGCTTCACAAATGCGTACTGTTTTCAAAGGTAACACCCTACTCTGAAATTAAATGGCCTATGCCCATCAACCAATCTTTAGTGGTTTTCTCCTCAAACTCCCTCCAGATGATTGTCACATGAGTATTTTCAATCTCAGAAAAACTGACGCTTTCCATCATTCATTAACAATTATTCCATTGTATGGCTTTTTATCCAGCAAAACTGAGAGAGCTGTTCGCTCTCTAGCTTTCCAAAAGCAAGTGTTGTTAAGTTATCTAAAAATGACACCCGAAAGGTGCACCTGGTTTGTCAGCAACGACTTTTACTTCTCCCAGCTTGTTTACTTGTTATGTTTTACCCTCTCGAAGCACAGGAGAAACACAGTTTGAATTGACCAAAAATCCCACAGATACAAACACCCTTGTCCATCATGAATCCAGTTAGAGGTTTTTTCCTCTTACACAGAAACACTAAATTAAACCCACTTAAAACTATTCCTTACTTCTACTATTGAACAATGCAAATATTGATCATTACCGCTGTTTTCCTGACAGTAGTAAACTGGAAAAACGAACAGCAGACACAGTTGTTCTGTTGTTCAACTCAATTCCAGCTGGGATCTGGCTGAGAGTCAGATGGAGCATTGCAGCAAGAATAAGAAGAGCGTTAGTGTGATGAAACAGCCTTTTTTGAACCCATCTGAACATGAATTGGGTCTGTGGTGGTTCCGTTGATCAGGATCGCAGCTTCCATGTCATCGTGGAGCAGATGGATGTTGGGGAAAAACCTTTGGAGGAGTCAAGGTGGAGGATAATTTTCCATAATCCCTGGCGATTAAAAGTGTGAAAGGGCTTTGTGGGGTTACAGAAAGCCACATACAAAGGTTGATGCTGTCATCTGCAGATGCCGCACAGTGAAGATCATATCCATTGTACACCTGAGTGGACGGAATCCACGTCAGGTCTCTGGGAGGAGCGCTGCAGCCACAGGGAAAAGGCGAATAAGGAAGATTCTTATGATGATCTTCCCTGTGGCTAATAGCAGGGAAATTCCTCTGTAGTTACAGAAGTCAGACTTGTCACCTTTCTTGAAGATGGTCATGATTGTGGTGTACTTGAGATCTCCTGGCACGTTTTCTTCCTTCCGGGGAATGGAAGTCAGGTCGTGTATTTACAACAATAGTGCTTTTCCGCCATGTTCTAATTCTTTAACAGGGACTTCATCTGCTCAAGATGGCTTGTTGTTCTTTAGCTGTTGAATGGCCTTTTCTATCTTGTTCCGGTTATGTTTGTGCTGAGATGGTCATGGATAGCATGTTGTGGAATGGAGTCAAGGACACGCACGTTGAAGATAGAATCTGTGTTAAGGAGGCCCTTCCAACGGGTGCTGACTGCTTCCATTTTCTTGATGAACATCTCCCCCTTCTTGGCCAACAATGGAGTGGAACCTTGGGTACTTGGGCTGCAGGTGATCTCAACTGCGGTAAAGAAACCCTGGCTATCACAGTTGCCAGTTAACTGCTGGATCTCCTGCTCTTTCTCCACGCAGCATCGATTCTTCAAGTCTTTTTTTTATGGACGTTAGGCTGTAGAGCTACGTTTTGTTCTCGAGTTGTGCTGCTCCTGCAGGTTCCGAAACGCCTTGACCTTAATGCTGAGAACCATAGAATCCCTACAGTGCAGAAGGAAGCCATTCAGCCTAATGAGTCTGTACTGACTCAGCACCTTAAACAGGCCCACTTCAACCCCGCCATTTTCAGTAACCCCACACAGTTTCCATGGCCATTCGACCTAACCTAGAGAGCTTGGGACACGGATGGCAATTCAGCATGGCCAATCCACTTAACCTGCACATCTTTGTATTTTGGAACGAAACCACAGCACCCGGAGGAAACACACACAGACATGGCGAGACTGTGCAAACTCCACACAGACAGTCACCCAAGGCCGTCCTCGAACCTGGATCCTTGTGCCACTCTGCGCCCTTACCAGCTGCTGGATCTCCGATCGTTCATTCAGCAGTCTTGGTGTTTCCTGGCCAAGTGACCAAGCGTCTCTTTGGAGGTCTTGAGGGCGGAACAGGCGCTGTGGACACTCTGCATCTCTGGGTCACCCAGATTCATCGGGTTGTCAGTGGGGTGTTGGCTAAATAGGGCTCTCTCAGCAAAGATTTTTTAAAGTTTAATTATTAATGTCACAAGTACGCTTACATTAACACTGCAATGAATTTACGGTAAAAGTTCCCCAGTCGCCACACTTCAACTCCAATTCGAGTACACTGAGCGAGAATTTAACTTGGCCAATGCACCTAAACAGCACGTCTTTCGGGCTGTGGGCGAAAACCGGACCACCCGGAGGAAAGCCACGCAGACATGGGAAGAATGTGCAGACTCCGCACAGACAATGACCCAGGCCGGGAATTGAACCTGGGGCCACGGCGGTGTGAGGCAGCAGTGCTAACTACTGTGCCACTGTGCCTCGCCTGAGCGTTGTTTTTTCTGCGGTATTGGTTCTGTTTCTGTCGCTGCATTGGCCGACATTGATGCTGATCACAGAGCGGATTGCGCAGCAGTTTGCCCGGCAGTCTTTGGCTCCTGCCATGGCGGGGATGATAACGCACGTCCTTACGGTCGCTCGCTCAGACAGTGACATAGTTGGACAGGTTTCAGTTGGAAATAGTGTGTCGCCATGTATCTCTGACGGAACAAGGTGTTGACTGTGACAAGGCCGTGTTCCAGGCGTTTTGTCAGGAACAGGATAGAGTTGCTGGTTAATTTCATTGTGAAATGGGGCGAGGACAATAATTTCTCCCTCAATGTCAGTAAATCGAAGGAGCTAGTCGTCAACGTCAGGAAACGTAGTGGAGAACATCTCCCTGTTTACATCAACGGTGATGAAGTGGAGATGGTGGTGATATTCAATTTTCCAAATGTTAGAATCACCAACAACCTGCCCTGGTCACTCCGTGCTGACGGTGTAGTTAGGAAAGCGCACCAGTGCCTCCACTTCCTCAGGGAGCTGAGAAAATTCAGGTTGTCCACTGCGACTCTCTCCATTGTTTACAGATGCACCATAGAAAGCAACCGTTCTGAATATATCGCAGCTTGGTATGGTTCCTGCTCTGACCAAGGCTGCAAGAGGTTACGAACGTAGCCAAGTCCATTGCACAAACTAGCCTCCCATGATTGGTTCCGTCCACGCTTCATGCTGCATCAGAAAAGCAGCCAGCATAATCAAGCTCCCCATGTATCCCGGATATACTCTCTTCCATCGGGAAAAAAAGGTGCAAGAATCTGAAAATACGTACCAAACAAGTCAGGAACAGCTTCTTACCTGCTGCCATCAGTCTTTTGAATTTTCCTATCTTTTATTAATCTGATCTTTCTCTTCACCCGAGGTATGACTGTAACTGTATATTCTGCACTCTCTCCTTTTCATTTTCCCCTCTTTACACTATGAACGGTATGTTTGACTCTACAGCACAAGAAACGATGCTTTCACATTGGAACCAGCACACTGGTTCTGGGCTACGTTGACCAGTTCATGAGGAATTCATTTATCCCACAAAGCGTGTCTCAGAGATGGCAGGCTCGTTTATTTTTGATGTCAAAGCCAACCCCATAGAGCCAGCGATATTCTTCTGGTTTACCTTTCCAGGAGAAAGTTTAACCACCAACTTGTTCCTTTAGCTGGCCTCGCCCAGCCCACCGGGATTCACTTAGAGTCGTAATGTCAATGTCGAAACGCCTGAGCTCTCAGGCAATGACAGCAGTACACCATTCTGGTTTGTCCCTTTTGGGATTGTCAATGAGGGCCCTGACCTTCCAGATCCAAATCCTTTTTTTGTTTTTGCAAAAATATGCTTCATTTGTTAAATATCTGGAAGAACATTCCAAACATTTCAAAGTGGACATTACACAAAGTGCAATAATATACAGTTTCTCTGAATATATCATGTTGCAATCTGAGGCGCTTCAATACAGTCAAAGAAACATTGCAGACATTAGAAAATGGTCATTACGAATGGTACAAAGGTATTTCAGTTCAGTACACTCTATTCTAAATGGTGGTGACGGCATCCAGGTCCTCTTTTCACCCATTCTCCTAGTTGCTGGTTCCTGTCCCTTCTATTCACTCACTCTGCTCGATGGTTATTCTTGCAAAGATTCTTTTTTTGGGAAAACATATGAAAGAACATTCGGAACAAAATGGCCATCACACAAAGTGCACGAATATTCGAGTGGTCTGCAAAAATCAAGTTGCATTCTGACTGCTTCAGTTAATTGTGATACATGTGACATGAACCGTGTACATTCTATGTGAATCATCAGGCCCGAGGGGTTCTTTACGTTTCCCCACCCTCAAATAACAATGGCTGAAAGGACTTACACAGCAACCTTACCCCTTTGCACATCTGGGGTGGACGCCCCAAGCTTTAGTGCATCCCTCAGCACGGAGTCCTGGAATCTCGAATGTGTCAGTCTGCAACATTCGGTCAGGGACAACACTTTACACTGGAAAACCCCCTTTCCCCCCCCCGCTCATTTCACCTTGACTGCTCTGTTGGTTCAATGGTTTATCCCTTTCTCCTTTTCTAAACATGGAACATTTACAGCTCTCCCGTGCTCTGGCACCACTCCCATATCCAAGGAGGATTGAAATATTATGGTCAGTATATCTGATATTTCCACCATTCAGTCATCAGTCAACCTCATACATCCAACCCATACCGTGCAAATGTTTGACTTGATTGTGATACAAAATGTTTTGGATTGGAAGGAGTTAACTGAACTTGTTTGTTTAGTGAGTGTAATAAATGGCAGCCTCCATGGATCCCAACTGTGTCACTGTAGAGTTTCCCTCTTCTATTAATAAGGGATTCTTTTCAATGGGAGCATAAACTGCGGCACTCACAGCTCGAGTGATAGGGGGAGGAGAGATCAGAATCTGAGAATAGATTGGAACGTTACAACAATGGATCAGAATCGCAGAACAATAGATTGGAATCTTCCAACATTCGATGGCGATTTCCTCTTGAACATTGTCGAGCCCATTGACGTTCAGAGACCATGGGATTACCAGATCAACGATATACTGATACGTATTCAAGAGGGATATTATCCCATCCTGGCTATTGTTGGTGTCCCTGGTAAGTTTCTCTATCCAGTTATTTATTCTAACTGTGTCAGACTGCATTATTTTTCTGGTTATTTACACTTTGGAAAGAATGAATTCATTCTCTTCAGCTCCAGTCACTCATTACATTCCATATCCCGCGGCTCCACGCCCCTCTCTGGTTGCTATCAGAGGCTGCTCACAACCTACAATCTCCCTTTGATCCTGACTGGATTTCCAACCCCATATTCTCTCCATCCCAAATACTTCTTCAGACACCTCAATGATATCAGACATCCCCACTTCTGCCTCAGCCCAGCCCATCCGTTGAATAAGCCTTCATCTCCGTGCTGATATTCTCATTCTTGGTTTTACTGCTGCAACTAATCCCGTTCCTCTGTCCATTCCCCAGATTCCTGCAAATCCTTCCCCTTCAGGATTTGTCCAATTCCCTGTATGAAATGAATTTCGTTCTCCCACCTGTCTGTGATATTTACATCCACATGGTCAAAGTTGCCAGCTTAAAGAAGCTCAGAAGAAAGAGAATGATGTGGGAAGCTCTTACATTTACTTCCCGCTGCCTCCGGTGTGGTATCAATGTTGGAGGGGATGTTTTAACAGCTGTGACACATTTCTTTGTAACTTGGTCAGTACCTGTCCACTGAATGCCTGTGTTAGTCACTTTCAGCAGGGCATGTGTTCAGCAACACGAGGAACGTCCCTCGAATGTTATTTTTTAAATATATTTTCATTGAAGTTTTGGCATTTTTACGAATAATGCAACACCCTCAAACCTGGTCCAGTACAGCTTGATGATTTCCCCATATATAAACATGGAAACGGACAGGAGGAAGACAATACAGTTCATTCAGTATGTTCCGTACGCGCAGCGCCTCCACATATACAAAAAAAAGAGCAGACAAGTAAAAGCATGGGTAAAAGAGGATAAACTCAGCAGCCGCCGTGTGTACCATCTACAAGATGCATTGCAGCAATTCAACAAAGATCCTTTCACAGCACCTTCCAAACCCACGACCACTTCCATCCAGAAGGATAAGGTCAGACTGATTTGAAACATTAACTCAGTTTCACTCTGCACAGATGCTGCAAGAGCTCCTATGCTTTTCCTGCATTTTTTGTTTTCATTCTAAATTTTCAGTATCCGCACTGCTATTTTTTAGTATCGAGCTGGCCAGCGATCGGCAGGCTGGCAGTGCAGGCCACTTCACATGGGCCGATATCAGCACTGACAGATCGATGCACGTGCAGTGGCCTACTTATGGTCATGCTGGCGGCCTCTCTGGTGGGAATACTGATTTCAGCGTGAAGCACATTTGGGCTCTCTGGAGTGCACAGAGTGTTGGCGATTCGTTTTGAAACTCCCACTGAAAACACCAGCAGGATTTGTTCCAGTTTTGCAGTGAATTTAACGCTTAGAATGTTTTTGAACAATAGCCCCCGTGATTTTTTCTGTTCTGCATTTCTAATAATTTAAGTGCATGTTAATTTTATGGAAATCAGCTTTTCTTATGGGCGTGTCTGTGGGTTTCAGGAGTAAGTGATTGTTCCATTTCCAACGTTTTGCAATCAATAAATGTTTATCCTATGTAAGCCTGTTTTTTGACAGTTCTCAAAAATCACTCCCCTGATGGGTTTAAATACTTCTTCTCACAATTGCATCTAATTGCAGTGAATAAGTAAAAGAAAAAAGAACAAAGCAAATTACAACACAGGAACAGGCCCTTTGGCCCTCCAAGCCTGCATCGACCATGCTGCCCGACTGAACGAAAGCCCCCTACCCTTCCAGGTACCATATCCCTCTATTCCCATCCTATTCATGTATTTGTCCAGACGCCCCTTACAAGCTACTATCGTATCTGCTTCCACTACCTCCACTGGCAGCGAGTTCCAGGCACCCAACCACCCTCTGTGTAAAGAACGTGCCTCATACATCTCCTTTAAACCTTGCCCTTCGCACCTTAAACCTGTGCCCCCAATTAATTGACTCTTCCACGCTGGGAAGAAGCCTCTGACTATCCACTCTGTCCATGCCCCTCATAATCCTTTATCAGGTCACCCCTCAACCTCCATCGTTCCAATGCAAACCAAGTTTCTCCTACCTCTCCTCATAGCTGACTCCCTCCATACCAGGCAACATGCTGATGAATCTTTTCTGTACCCTCTCAAAAGCCTCCACATCCTTCCGGTAGGGTGGTGACAAGATTTGAATACTCTATTCCAAGTGTGGCCTAACTAAGGTTCTGTAAAGCTGCAACATGACTTGCCAATTTTTAAACTCAATGCCCCAGCCGATGAAGGCAAGCATGCCGTATGCCTTCTTGACTCCTTTCTCCGCCTGCATTGCCACTTTCAGTAACCTGTGTACCTGTACACCCAGATCCCTCTGCTTATCAATTCTCTGAACGGTTCTGCCATTTATTGCATATTTACTATCTGAATTGGACCTGCCAAAATGCATTGCCTCACATTTGTCCAGGTTAAACTTCATCTGCCATCTCTCTGCCCAAGTCACCAACCGATGTATATCCCACTCTGTCATCTGATGGTCCTCATCACTATTCGCATATCCACTAACGTTTGTGTCGTCTGCAAACTTACTAATCAAACCAGTTACATTTTCCTCCAAATCATTTATATATATTACGAACAGCAAAGGTCTCGCACTGATTCCTGAGGAACGCCACCTGTCACAGCCCCCTATTCAGAAATACACACTTCCACTGCTACCCTCTGTCTTCTATGACCGACATGATGTGGAGATGCCGGCGTTGGACTGGGGTAAACACATTAAGAAGTCTCACAACACCAGGTTAAAGTCCAACAGGTTTATTTGGTTGCAAAAGCCACGAGCTTTCGGAGCGCTCGCTGCTCCTTCATCAGGTGAGTGGGAGTTCTGTTCACAAACGGGGCATATAAAGACACCAACTGAATTTACAAAATAATGGTTGGAATGCGAGTCTGTACAGCTAATCAAGTCTCAAAGGTTCAGACAATGTGAGTGGAGAGAGCGTTAAGCACACGTTAAAGATTTGTGCATTGTGTCCAGACAGGACAGGTAGTTAGATTTCGCAAGCCCAGGCAAGTCTTGCGGGTTACAGATAGTGTGACATAAACCCACGATCGCGGTTGAGGCCATCCTCATGTGTGCGGAACTTGGCTATCAGTCTCAGTTCAGCGACTCTTCGTTGTCGTGTGTCGTGAAGGCCACCTTGGAGAACGCTTACCCGAAGATCAGAGGCCGAGTGCCCGTGACCGCTGAAGTGTTCCCCAACAGGAAGAGAACACTCTTGCCTGGTGATTGTCGAGCGGTGTTCATTCATCCATTGTCGGAGCGTCTGTATGGTCTCCCCAATGTACCATGCCTCGGAACATCCTTTCCTGCAGCGTATCAGTGATGCCATCATCGTGGGGGCAACCAACGCTATACACTCGATACATCGATGACATTTTCTTCCTTTGGACTCATGGTGAACAATCATTGAAACAACTATATGATGACACCGCAAGACCACGGATAACCTCACGATGCTCCACTTCTCCAGCTTCCACCCTAAACACGTTAAAGAAGCCATCCCCTATGGACAAGCCCTCCGTATACACAGGATCTGCTCAGATGAGGAGGATCGCAACAGACACCTCCAGACGCTGAAAGATGCCGTCTTAAGAAAATGATATGGCGCTCGCCTCATCCGAAGCGCCACAGTGAAAAACCGCACCGACCTCCTCAGAAGACAAACACGGGACACGGTGGACAGAGTACCCTCCATCGTCCAGTACTTCCCCAGAGCGGAGAAGCTACGACATCTTCTGCAGAGCCTTCAACACATCATTGATGAAGACGAACATCTCGCCAAGGCCATCCCCACACCCCCACTTCTTGCCTTCAAACAGCCACACAACCTCAAACAGACCATTGTCTGCAGCCAACGACCCAGCCTTCAGGAGAACAGTGACCACGACAGCACAGAACCCCACCACAGCAACCTCTGCAAGACGTGCCAGAACATCGACACGGATGCCATCATCTCACGTGAGAACACCATCCACCAGGTACACGGTACATACCCTTGCAACTCGGCCAACGTTGTCCACGTGATACGCTGCAGGAAAGGATGTCCCGAGGCATGGTACATTGGGGAAACTATGCAGGCGCTACGACAATGGATGAATGAACACCGCTCGACAATCACCAGGGGCAAGAGTGTTCTCTTCCTGTTGGGCAACACTCCAGCGGTCACGGGCATTCGGCCTCTGATCTTCGGGTAAGCATTCTCCAGGGCGGCCTTAACGACACATGACAGCGCAGAGTCGCTGAGCAGAGACTGATAGTCAAATTCCACACGCATGAGGACGGCCTCAACCGGGATCTTGGGTTCATGTCACACCATCTGTAACCCCCACGACTTGCCTGGGTTTGCAAAATCTCACTAACTGTCCTGTCTGAAGACAATACACATCTCTTTAACCTGTGCTTAACGCTCTCTCCACCCACATTGTCAGCACCTTTGAGACTTGACTACATGTAAAGACTCGCATTCCAACCATTATTTTGTAAATTGAGTTTGTATCTTTATATGCCCTGTTTGTGAACACATCTTCCACTCACCTGACGAAGGAGCAGCGAGCGCTCCGACAGCTAGTGGCTTTTGCCACCAAATAAACCTGTTGGTCTTTCACCTGGTGTTGTGAGACTTCTTACTGTATTCTATGACCGAGCCAGTTCTGCATCTACCTTGCCAGGTCACCTCTGATCCCATGCGACGTCACCTTCTGCACAAGTCTGCCATGAGGTACTTGTCAACGGCCTTACTGAAGTCCATGTACACAACATCCACTGCCCTACCCTCATCAATCATCTTCGTCACTTCCTCGAAAAACTCAATCAAGTTAATGAGACACGACCGCCCCACCACAAAACTATGTTGTCTCTCGCTAATACGTCCACTTATTTCCATGTGGGAGTAAATCCTGTCTCGAAGAATCCTCTCCAATCATTTCCCGACCACTGACGTAAGGCTCACAGGCCTGTAATTACCTGGAATACTCTTGATATCCTTCTCAAACAAAGGAACAACATGGGCTATTCTCCAATCGTCTGGGACCTCTTCGGTAGCCAGTGAGGATACAAAGATTTCTCTCAAGGCCCCAGCAATTTTCTCCTTTGACTTTCTCAAGATTCAGGGGTAAATCTCATTAGGCCCTGGGGTCTTGCCTACCTAAATATTTCCCAAGAACCCCAATACTTTCTCCTTTTTAATCTCAAAATTATTCAAACTATCTGCACACCCTTTCCCAGACTCATTATCCACCAAGTCCTTCTCTTTGGTGAATGCTGACGCAAAGTACTCATTTAATACCTCGCCCATTTCTTCCGGCTCCACGCACAGATTCCCTCCTCTGTCCTTGAGTGGGCCAACCCTTTCCATTGCTACCCTCTTGCTCTTTATATATGTATAAAAAGCCTTGGGATTTTCCTTAATCCTGCTGGCCAATGATTTTTCCTTTTAACCCTCCTTACTCCTTGCTTACGTTTCTTTCCACTTTCCTTGTGTTCCACACTTGCTTCGTGCCTTGCCAGCCTCCTAGCCCCGACAAATGCTTGCTTGTTCTCGTTGGCTAGGCTCACAATATCTCTCGTAGTCCAAATTTGCCAAAACTTTCCATTCTTATCGTTCATCCTTACAGCAATGTGCCAGTCCTGAATCCCTATCAACTTACATTTGAAAGCCTCCCACATGCCAAGAGTTGATTTGCCCTCAAATATCTGCCCCAATCTACATTCTTCAGTTCCTGCCTAATATTGTTGTAATTAGCCTTCCCCCAATTTAGCACCCTAACTTGAGGACCACACTTCTCTTGTTCCATCAGTACCTTAAATCTTACTGAATTGTGGTCACTGTTCCAGAACTGCTCCCCCACTGAAACGTCGACTAGCTGGCCGGGCTCATTCCCCAATACAAGATCAAGTACTTGCTAGTTGGACTCTTTACATACTGTTTCAAGAAGCCCTCCTGGATGCTGCTTACAAACCTTGCGCCATCCACGCCCTTAGCACTAAGTGAGTCCCAGTCAATATAGGGTGTGTTAAAATCTCCCACCACAAAACCATGTTACTTTGACACCTTGCCAAATTCTGGCTACATATTTGTTCTTCTATCTCCCGCTGGCTGTTGGGCGCCCTCATTGTGACTACACCCTTCCTATTCCTGAGCTCTACCCATATCGCCTCGCTGTATGGGCCTCCGAGCTGTCCTCCCACCATACAGCTGTGAGTTTCTCCTTAATCCTTAACTGTTCCACCCCTTTGACGTCTCCCTCGAACCAGCCTGATATGCTCAACGTTAAGCTGCCAATCCTGTCCTTCCCTTAACCAAGTCTCTGTAACAGCAACAACATCATAGTTCCAAGTACTAATCCAAGCCCTAAGTTCATCTGCTTTAACTGTTACACTTCTTGCATTGAAACAAATGCATTTCAGTCACCTCTTTCATGAGCAACCACACCCTGACAGCCCTTTCTCTGAGTCTTACTGGCCCTACTCTCTGGTTCCCCTTCAGTTAATTCACCTTTGCTTTGGTTCCCACTCCCCTGCCAAATTAGATAAATCCTCCCGTGTGACATGAGCAAACCTCTCGGCCATAATATTTATGCCCTTCCAGTTTCGATGCACCCCATCCTTCTTGTAGAGGTCCCACCTGCCCCAGAAGCGATCCCAATGGTCCAGATATCTGAAACCCTACCTCCTACACCAGCTGTTCAGCCACGTGTTGAGCTGTACTATCTTCCTATTTCTAGCCTCACTGGCACGTGGCATAGGAGTCATCCTGAGATTACAACCCGAGAGGTACTGCTTTTTAACTTTCGACTAAACTCCCTACACTGCTGCTGCAGGACCTCATCACTCTTCCTACCAATATCGTCAGTACGAATGTGTACCACAACCACTGGCTGTTCACACTCTCCCTTCAGAATACTTTCCGCCCGTTCAGAGACATCCTGGACCCTGGCACCAGGGAGACAAGATACCATGCTGGAGTCTCTTTCACGTCCAAATCAAAATCATTTAAAAATCGTTTCAAATCATTTGGAAAACACATAAATTGTCAACATCACTCCTATGTCCCTAACAGGCCCATCACCCGTGGCTCCTCCCAATCACCCCAACACCCATCACTCCTGGGTTCTGCACCATCCTGCATCCCACCACGAACCCCAGGATCCCTTATCACTCGAGACTCTCTCCATCACCTCTGGCTCCCTGTGTCATTCCTGCCTCACCTTTTTCCACGCACCCTGATTATATTTCATCTAAGATTCCTTCCATTGTGTCACAGACGTGCCCATTTGTTCTATCAGGTCTGATTACATTAATACATTACAGCATGCAGAAGCACATCTCAATAACCCCTCAATCAAACTGGTAATTTTGCAGCAGCATGATGTATGATCTCATTGTTTATTTCCCTTCCTTACAGTGAACATAGTCACCATTGTGACCCTCATTCGCAAAAACTGTGGTCTCTCCAGATGTGTCACTCGTTATCTGGTGGCCATGTCATTGGCGGATCTACTGGTTATTATCCTCGACCTGATATTGAGACACATTCCGATTGTTTTTGATGAACAGTTTCATTTCCTGAAATTCATCCCCGTGTGTAATATCCACGCCGTCCTGCTTTATGCAGCCACTGACTGTTCTGTCTGGTTCACCGTCACTTTCACCTTTGATCGATTTGTGGCCATTTGTTGCCAGAAGCTGAAAAATAAATATTGCAGTGAGAAAACGGCATCTGTAGTCTTGGGAACAGTGACTGCGCTGAGCTGCTTAAAGAATATTTTCTGGTATTTTATGGTAACACGTCAGTATGTATTGATGAACGACCCTTGGTTTTGTAATTACTCATTTGATGTCATGTTTTCTCCAGTTTGGGGAGCAATTGTGTTCCTCCATTACATTCTAACCCCATGTATCCCATTTGTTCTGATTCTGCTGCTCAATGTTCTCACCGTCAGACACATTTTAGTAACGAGCAGAGCCCGCAGGAGACTGTGGGCTCACGGCAATGGGGAGAGTCTCAGAGACCCAGAAATGGAAAGTCGAAGGAAGTCCATCATTTTACTGTTTGTTATTTCAGCCAATTTCATCCTGTTATGGTCAACGTTAATGATTGATACTTTAGCTTTCCAGATGTTCTGGTTGGGGTATCCATCTCCATACAGTGCGATTTTTGTTCGGGACTTGGGCTTCATGCTGCAGCTCCTGAGTTGCTGCACAAATACCTTTATTTATGCGGTCACCCAGACTAAGTTCAGGGAGCAGTTGAAGAATGTGATGAAATATCCCTTTACTCAATGTCATTAAGGGAAGAACTGAACCACTGAGAGTTTCCAGATTTTTGTTTTCATTTTCATTTACATTTCCTGAAAGGGGAGGGTACAGACAGGACAGGATCTCCATAGATTCATACAGTTGTACAGCAGAATCGGTCCATCAAGTCTGCACCCACAATAACTACCACTCAAGTCACATCACTTACATGCTCTCGCACTTGTCCCATATCCTTGACTGTTATGATGTTTCATGTTCTCATCCAAATACTTTTTAAAGGTTGTAAGATTTCCTGCCTCCATTACATTCACAGGCAGTGCATTCCAGATTCTCACCATCCATTGAGTATTTTTTTTTCAAATCCCCTCTGAATCCCCTGCTCCTTGCCCAAAAACTACGCCCCTTGTGATTGATCCACAACCAAGGGGAATAGCTGCTTCCCATTCAGCATGTCCATACCTCTCATAATCTTATTTACCTCAATCATGTCTCCTCGGCCACCTCTGTTCTAGAACAAAATAACAATCCAAGCCTATCCAGTCTCCCTTTATTGCTCAAATGCTCCATTCTATGCAAAAGTGTGGTGAATATCCTCTGTACCAGTGGAATCACATCCTTCCTATTGTGAGATGACCAGAACTGTACGCAATATGCCTGCCGTGGCCTAACCAGTGTTCTGTACAGCTCCAACATTATCCTTGCTCCTCTACTCTCTGCCAAAACTGTTAAAAGCAAGTGTCTGTATGTGTTCCTAAATATCATATTCAACTGCTCTGCGGCCTTGACGGATCTATGAATAATTACCCCAAGAACCCTCTTTTCCTCTGAGCCTCCTCGTGTCCTGCCATTCATTAAATACTCCCTTGTCTGGTTACTTCTCCCAAAGTGCATCAGCTCGCACTTATCAGGATTAAATACCATCTGCCACTGCTCTGCCATCTGACCAACCCATCTATATCTTCCTGGCAACTACAGCCTTTTTCTTTACCCTTAACCACCCCACCAACCTTGCTTATCATTCCTCTACATTATCATCTTATTATTTGTGTAGATAGCAAACAATATGTGTCCCTGCACTGATCTTTGTGGTAAGCCACTAGACACCAGCTTCAGCCACTCAAGCAGCCTTCTTTGATGATACTTTGTTTACGATTACGAAGCCAGTTTTGGATCTGCATTGCAAAGTTTCCCTGAATTCCATGTCCTTTAAACTTGTCAATCAGTTCCCCCATGTGCGTCCTTGCCAAAGGCTTTGCTAAAATCCATATAAACTACATTAATTGGACCCTCGCATTGGCTAGGTCAACTGTCCAATATCCACCTCCCTTGTTCTGACTTGACAGCAAAACAATGACAATGATATATCACCTCACCGATTCACCCTTCCAGCTGCCCATTATCCCGCTGCTTCATTCTGATTGGACAGCAATCATCCAAACATCACCGTCTTGGAAAGTGGTTCTACAATTCCCACAGTGCAGCGGTGGGGGTGGCCTGAAGAAATGAGGTCATGTAGAGGGCACGAGCTAACCGAAGGGAAGTGAGGTCACAGAGGGCACCTCCATAAACATCTGGGGTTCAGAGTTCAGTGTTGCATTTTCAATTTGGAGTCAAAATGGGACAGGAGCTTGAAGGGGAACAGGAGGGTCATTCGGCTCCAGAATCAGTCCCAGCGAGAGAGAGGGTGGGAGGGATAGATATCTAGCATAGAAATAAAGCAATAGGATCAGACACCTAGAGAGAGAGAACAAAGAACAAAGAACAAAGAACAATACAGCACAGGAACAGGCCCTTCGGCCCTCCAAGCCCGCGCCGCTCCCCGGTCCAGGATTGAATCCTGAATCCAGGATCCCCTCCCAATTTTCCAGCCTATCTACATACCAATATCCTATCCACCGAGCTGTCCCTCACAGCTACGATGCTTTGTTCATTACAACCTATGAACTCACCCCCACCCCCCCATTCCAGACCATGTGATCTCCAGGGAGAGGCGAAAACCCAGAGTGAAAAACCCCAGGGCCAATATGGGGAAAAAAAAATCTGGGAAATTCCTCTCCGACCCCCTGAGGCGATCGAAACGAGTCCAGGAGATCACAATGGCCCTGATCGGAAAATGCTTCCCAACCCTTGTCATTTCCACTTCCACGAACACCATATGAATTCCCTGCCCCCGAGACAGGTTCCCAACTATCAGAAAGAAGGGGAGAGTGAGGTAGAGCGAGAGGGGCAATGACAGCGTGGGGCAGTGAGAGAGGTAAAGAGAGAAGGTGGGGCAGTGAAAGCGTGGGACAGAGACATCATGGAGCAGAGTGAGTGGGGAAGATAGAGATTGGGGTAGAGTGAGAGGGGCAGAGAGAGAGAGGGGGTAGAGAGATAGTAGCACATGGAAAGAGGGGGCAGAGATAGCAGGGGCATAAAGGGAGAAGCGGCAGAGATAGTGGGGAACAATAGACACAAAAAAAGAACAAAGAGCAAAGAATACAGCACAGGAACAGGCCCTTCGGCTCTCCAAGTCTGCACCGATCATGTGTTCCTAACTAGACCATCTGTTTGTATCCCTCTATTCCCAGTCTGTTCATGTGGCTATCTAGATAAGTCTTAAATGATCCTAGCGTGTCTGCCTCAATCACCTTGCTTGGTAGTGCATTCCAGGCCCCCACCACCCTCTGTGTAAAGTACGTCCCCCGCATATCTGTATTGAACCTTGCCCCCCTTACCTTGAACTTATGACCCCTTGTGTTTGTCATTTCTGACCTAGGAAATAGCTTCCAACTGTTCACCCTATCTATGCCCTTCATAATTTTATAAACTTCCGTCGTTCCAGGGAGAACAACCCTAGTTTACTCAATCTCTCCTCATAGCTAATACCCTCCATACCAGGCAACATCCTGGTAAACCTTTCCTGCCCTCTCTCCAAAGCCTCCACGACCTTCTAGTCATGTGGCGACCAAAACTGGATGTAGTATTCCAAATGTGGCCTAACCAATGTTCGATATAACTGCAACATCATATGCCAACTTTTATACTCCATGCCCCGTCCAATAAAGGCAAGCATGCCATATGCGTTTTTCACCACCTTTTCCACCTGTGCTGCCTCCTTTAAGCATCTGTGGACTTGCACACCCAGATCCCTCTGTGTGTCTATACTCCTGATGGTTCTGCCATTTATTGTATGGCTCCCCCCTGCATGAGATCTACCAAAATGCATCACTTCGCATTTATCTGGATTAAATTCCATCTGCCATTCCTCTGCCCAGTTTTCCAGCCTATCTATATCCTGCTGTGTTCTCTGACAATGTTCATCACTATCTGCAACTCCAGCAATCTTTGTGTCGTCCGCAAACTTACTAATTAGACCAGCTATATCTTCTTCCAAATCATTTATATATATCTCGAACAGCAGAGGTTCCAGTACAGAGCCCTGCGGAACACCACTAGTCACAGACCGCCAGTCAGAAAAAGGCCCCTCCACTGCTACCCTCTGTCTTCTCTGGCCAAGCCAGTTCTGTACCCATCTAGCTAGCTCACCTTTGATCCCGTGAGATTTAACCTTTTGCATCAGCCTGCCATGAGGGACCTTGTCAAATGCTTTACTAAAATCCACGTCGACGACATCCACGGCCCTTCCCTCGTCAGTCATTTTTGTCACCTCCTCAAAAAAATCAACCAAATTTGTGAGGCATCACCTCCCTCGTACAAAACCATGTTGTCTATCGCAAATGAGATATTTCAGTTCTAAATGTGTGTAGAACCTATCTCTAAGAATCTTCTCCAACAATTTCCCTACCACGGACGTCAAGCTCACTGGCCTATAATTACCTGGGTTATCCTTCCTACCCTTCTTAAATAACGGGACCACATTTGCTATCCTCCAATCCTCTGGGACCTCACCTGTGTCCAAGGAAGAAACAAAGTTTACTGTTAGAGGCCCAGCAATTTCTGGGCACAGGGAAGAGAAAGAGAGACAGAGAGTTGGGGTGGGGGGGGGGGGGGTGAGGGGACGAACGTTAGTGAGAGACACGTGAAGAGAAAGCCACAATAATGGAGAATAATGCTGGAGTTATATACAATAATATTTCAAATTTAGAAATGAACTACGTTTAATATTTTAAAAATGAAAAGAGACACCAAAATAGCTGAGAATGCACAGCCAAACACTGAATGGCTGCAGGGTCTCTCTCTGAGGAACATTGAACGCCTCCCTGTGCTTACTGAAAAAGTAATTGTAGAACTATCCAAAGACTGATTCCCATCTCCGATATTGACAAAGGGACGTAACAACTATTTTATGTCAGATACGTTGGATGTTAATTTCCTCGACATAAATGTGAATCCTGTGTCTCCACTTGGAATACAAAACGACAGGTGTTAAAAGCTAGCCCATCGAGCTGTCCAGGGCTGCCGTCTGACAGTCTGTCAGTCTGTATGTGTTGTGTGTGGCCTGTGAGCAAACCAGCTGGACGTTTGCCACATTGAAAACGATACAGTAACTGGAGCCGTAGCCCTACAAAATAGCCAGCTGTTGCAGGAATATCTAAAGCTCCCTCTCTGACTGTGAAAGTCAATCATCCAGCAGAACAATTGCAGCTGGAAAAGTATCTGGAATCTCTCTACTGAACAACAGGACACCTGAGATGAAGAATCTGTATCGGTCACAGCGCTCAGCATCTACTCCACACCCCTCAAGGACAGTTCCATACAACTTAAGATTTGTATTTACTGACTATTAAACACAATTGGCACATCTAAGCTGTATGAATGTAGAGGCATATGTTTTACCACTTATTCTTACACTTATAGGAAGGAATAAACACTCTAGTTGGAATTGTACGGCCTCGTTACGCCATTTTTGCAGCGGAAAATGTCGTAATATCGGACGTAAAGAGGACAGCGTGAATGGCACCCGTTTTCGCACCTCACGCGTCATTATAACACCCGGATTCCGAGCGCGGTCAGCCTCTCAATGGAAATGGGCGAGTGGTTGATTGGTTTATTTCATTTTACGGTAGTGTTGATTTCCATGTGTTTCGCAACACAGTGCTCGATCGTCTGGGCTCGCTTGATTTTATGGCCTTGTCGTGAGAGGTTCTCTGCATTGAGTAAAACACCTGCTCAACATGAATGGGGAACAGTCATGTTGGCCTTGCGGGTGGAACTGGACGCCATTGAAGTCCTCCAGCGAGGCCGAGTGCAAGGCGGAGGTGCCCATAGGGAGTGCCAGACTGGCAGTACCAGCCTAGCACCTGGGCAATGCCAGCCCTTTTTTATTATATAAATTTATTAGTCACATGCAGACTTACATCAACACTGCAATGAAGTTACTGTGAAAATCCCCCCAGTCGCTACACCCTGGCGCCTGTTCAGGTAAACTGGGGGAGAATTTAGCATGTCCAATCCACCTAACCAGCACGTCCTTCGGACTGCATGAAAAACGGAGCACCCAGAGGAATCCCACGCAGACACGGGGGCAATGTGCAGACTCCACACAGACAGTGACCCCAAGCCGGAAATCGGACCTGTGTCCCTGGCGTTGTGAGGCAGCACTGCTAACCATTGTGCCACCGTGCCACCTGTGCAATGCCCACAGGGCAGTACAGGAGTGGGGCTTGTGTGGGCAGTGCTGGGGGCTGTGCCAACGGAGGCGGGCCAATGTGGGAGGGGGCCCGCTGCCACTCTGCCTGCCGTCAGTGGGAGAGAGACGGGAGCCCCGATTGTTTTGTGTGTGGGCGGGGCAGCGAGGGCTACATCCCCGCGATTTCGGGGGAGGCGTGGGGAACTAGTTGTGGCTGTATGCTGTAATAGGGGCCTGACAGCTCTCTCTGTGCCTGTCAGACCCCTGCTGCTGCTAATGCACATGTGCGGCATCAGAGGTCTGGTATGCTAAGCCCTGCCCACAGCCTGCCTGGCTAGAAATTGACTAGCCCATCTTTTCAGAGAGAGAGTGCACAAGATTGGGCGTGAAAATTGGCCCCAAAAAAGGACCTGGAACTCTCCCATTCTCAGACTAGATATATGATAGATAGATACCTACAGTGCAGAAAAAGGCCCTTCGGCCCATCGAGTCTGCACCGACCACAATTTCACCCATGCCCTATCCCCATACCCCACCCACTAATCCCTCTAAACTAGACATCTCAGGACTCGAAGGGGCAATTTTAGCATGGCCAATCAACCTAACCTGCACATCTTTGGACGGTGGGAGGAAACCGGAGCACCCGGAGGAAACCCACGCAGACACGAGGAGAATTGCAAACTCCACACAGACAGTGACCCAAGCCAGGAATCGAACCCAGGTCCCTGGAGCTTGTGAAGCAGTAGTGCTAACCACTGTGCTACCGTGCCGCCCTAGCTGGATACTTTGAAAAAATCTTGTAAAATTTCACCCTTTCTTAAGTGAGGAAAGCCTGATTAAATTGATTCCTGTTTTAATATAACTATTGAGTCTGGAAAACAAATTGAAGGGAAAGGGATGCTTGATGTATTAAAAATTCATGCTACGTGCAGAGGGTGGGTTGAAAAAACTCATGGAGCCAATCATCCCTCCACACCAGGATGTGTGCTAATTGGTGGTGGGCGTCCGGAACAAGCTGCCAGAGGTAGTAGTAGAGGTGGGTACAATTTTGTCTTTAAAAAGCATTTAGATAGTTACTGGGTTAGATAGTTATAGAGGGATATGGGCCAAATGCGGGCAATTGGGATTGGCTTCGGGGTTAAAAAAAAGGGTGGCATGGACAAGTTGGGCCGAAGGGCCTGTTTCCATGCTGTAAACCTCTATGACTCTATGAGTCAGGCAATTGACATTACTTGTGACGAGTGAGAAACTGAAAAGTATGTCTGCAGGCCCGCATTTTGCAATGCTGAATTTACTATTTCTGCCAACAATGACAGACAGAGAAGGGAGTCCATCAAGCCTGTCCACAATACAAGTGAATTAAATGTGAATTGCAGTCACTATTGCAATGCAGGAAAGAGTCACCATGCGCACAGCAAGATCCCCGGTGATGTGATCACCTGTTGCAGCTTGTCGACTGAGGTTTAAAAATCTTGGAGAGCTGTCCTCCTTTAGGAAGGAGTGAGGTGAAGTGTTTAAGATGCTCCAGAAAGGCCAGGTGGAGCATCTATTTAGTACTTTATCTGAGCAATTCACTGCGGAGACGCTCCGACTCCATTCGCACTGGCAGTGCAAGTGGCAGGTGGAATCTGCGCTAAGGTCTCGAGAGGCAGACCTGAAACCACAACTTTCTGAATCAGAGGCGATAGAATTGAGAAACGTAACAGTTAACACGGAGACGCGGATAGAACTTTAACTGGAGACACCACCTGTGCCAGTTCTGTTTGGTGAGGTTTTTGTACAGCGACAGATGAGTTTTAAACATCTGTGTCTCTCAATACGCAGAAATAGACAGCAGTGTCTTGGATTTCTGCTCGAGTAATCGTTAAAGGAAAGTTATTTTCTGCATTAGTCTGACCGGCCTCGAATTTTCCCTTGGCGAAATCTGCGTCTCTTCTGTCGTTTCTATATCGGTGCAGAACAAAATGTGGAGCCTGCTCCGTGTGCTATCTGTACCAATAGAGATCGGGTTCATTGTTGTTTGTTGTGTAGCTGCAGTCCATTTTCACTCTATCTCCTTCAGTAATATGCTGTTCAGTCTGAGGATGAGACACAGAATCTGCTTGAATCAGCCCTGAAATAAAACATAAGGGAAGGTTCAATGCAACACTGAGTGAAAAATTCCATGAACATTACCCTACTGCAAACAAACAAGGAGTTATAGTTTTACATACCAAACACCAGCCAAAGTATAACAAGATGCTGAAACCACTTGAATCCCATCATTTCTTGGCCAGTAATCTCTTTGGATCAGATGTGTGGAGATACAGATATATTTACTATTGTCATCTTTTAAGTTAAGCGACTGTTGTACAGAAAGCAAAAACAGAAGGCGAGGAAGGGCCTTGTGATTTTTTTCCAATATAAAGTAGCAATGCGAAAACTGGGTAGCAGCATGTTAACACGAGTACTCAGCTAGTTTCTCCACCTGCACCATCTGACAGTGTCCCTGCTCTGGGCGGGGTTGTGTTTGGCAATTCACCCCACCCCTTCCCTCCACAAACCACTTGTTCATTAAATATAACATTCGGGCAAGTAATTTGTGATGGCAATATTTTTGGAGATAAACTCATTTTTCTTTTCGGAATGCTCTCGATGGATGTGTTTCCTCCAAACGCTTGCGCTTTTCCTGGCCGGTTGAAACTCTGGTGGTGGGGGGTGCATGAGGTGGAGGATTTCGAGAAATAGACAGCCACGTTTCATGCATCTTATGTCTGCTCATTTGGACTGGATCTTCTTGATGAGGTGTTGGAGCAACTGTCTTATCCTTAGTTTTCACCACCACTGGTCTTCTGCATGTAGTATCGTTTTCTGCCTCCCAAGCTGGGGAGTGTCCAGCACTCATCCGATGTTATACGGGAGTCATTGTTATTCTGTACTTGCAACCTGTCCTGGGAGTGAGTGCAGGCAATACTTCTGGAAATAAACTCCTTTTTCTTTTCGGCATTCTCGTGATGGATGACGTTTGATGCAACAGCTTGCGCTTTTCCTGGCCGGTTGAAACTCTGGTGGTGGTTGGTGCATCAGGTGGAGGATTTCTAGAAACAGGCATCCCCATTTTATGCGTTCTTTGGATTGGATCTTCTTGATGAGGTGTTGGAGCAACTGCCTTATCCTCAGATTGGTCATCACCACCACTGGTCTTCTGCATGTAGTATAGGATTTCATCGTTTCCTGCCTCCCAAGCTGAGAAGTGACCAGCACTCATCCGATGTTGTCCGGGAATCTTTGTTATTCTGTACTTGCAACTTGTCCTGGGAGTGAGTGATGGCAATATTTTAGGAGATAAACTCGTCTTTCTTTTCAGAATGCTCTCGATGGATGATGTTTGAGCCAACAGCTTGGGCTTTTCCTGGCCGGTTGAAACTCTGGTGGTGGGTGGTGCATCTGATAGAGTTATTGGTGATGCCCTTTCTAAGTAGTTGAAGATGTGCTTTACTGAAGCGCTTGCACAGATGGCAAACTTTGAAGACCTCTTTGGGGGTTGCTTTACTGGATATCTGATACTCGTAATTTGTGGTGTGGACTTTTTGAAATCGTTGGCCAGGGTTCATTATTGCACTCATGTACGAATCACACCGAGGAAGTATGTTTTCCAAATGACTGGCATCCATTTTGTCTCCTTTGAATTTACAATCAGATTACATATGTGTCTTGAAACAACATTGTATATATTGGGCTTTGCAGGGTTGTCGATGTATGTTCTCCCCCTATTAACTATAATAGGTGGAGGATTTTGAGAAACAGGCATCCCCATTTCATGCGTACTTTGGATTGGATCATTGATCACGCCCAGCAATGCATTGCGATCAGAAGAAAAATCCCCACGAATTCCAAATGAAAATATAGATCAAACCTCCTTTCTGCGAATATAGACAGGCTTTTGGTAGTAATCAAAAGGAACAGGCTGTTGTTTAATTGAACAACTAAAACGTCTTATTTTTGTTTCACTGAGTCTGAAATAAAGCTGGAACTGATCACTGGTCTGAAACCTGTTTGAATGCTCAACTCCAGGAAGTGCTGTCGACGATTGGAGGAACTAATATCCCATCAACGTGTTCACACTGACAAGAGACTGTTCTGGTGCTCTCACTCTGGGACTGGGTTCAGCTCAACTCACTGTAAACCAGCACACCGATGCTGGGGAGAGGCTGTTCACCTGCTCAGCGTGTAGGAAGGGATTTATCTGTTTGCCCAACCTGTTGACATACCTGAGAGTTCACATGTAATTACTATGATTAGATTCTTCTGTTAATAACATCCAGGACTGAACTATGTTCTTGGGTCTGTTTCTGATGATGTTAATAAACTCCACTTCAGGTCGAGAATAATATTCTGGATAAAGGATAAATAAATCAGCTTTGTGTTAAACATAGTGTGACAAGTCCTTTTACTGTCACCAACATAAGTTAGTTCCTTTTGAAATTCTCTCCCTCCCCCCTGTCTCCTCCAACAAGTGTGAGGAGCTCATGGAGCTTCTTTGTCACTAAGATTGAGACAATCTGATCAGCTGCCTCTGCTGATTCACTCCCTTCCACTGGCCCATGGAGCCAAACTGTCTCTAAAAGCTCCTCCTTCCTTGAGCCTTAAACTTGCCTCTTTCTTTAATTTTTCTCCTATCTCCTCTCATCCCCTCCAGAGCTCACCTTCTCCGCAAGACTCACTCTCTGCTCCCTTCACTCTATTCTCACTAAGTTGCTGACCATCACCTTCCCCGTGTGAGCTGATTGTTTTAATTGTTCCCTTGCCTCGGGTCCTGTCACTCTGCAAAACTACCAACATCAGCCTCCTCCTCAATGAACCAGCTCTTGATCCCACCGTTTGTGAAAACTAGTGCCCGATCTCCAACTTCCCTACCTCTCTAAGAACATAAGAACATAAGAAATAGGAGCAGGAGTAGGCCATCTGGCCCTTCGAGCCTGCCCCGCCATTCAACAAGATCATGGCTGATCTGAAGCGAATCAGTTCCACTTACCCGATCATTGAAGATCATCTAAGATCATTGAATGTCTTGGAAAATGGAGTTTGAGGGGAAACTCACAGGAAAAATCTCACAGTAAAATTTCTCCAAGTTTATGAAATAGGAAAGGGTAGCTGAAGTGAGGATTGGTCCCTCAGCAGGTAAGACTGAACAATCATGGGAATGAAGGAAATGGCCCAGACGCTGAACAAAATATTTGTCCCGTTTTCAGTGAAAGATACAAAATACAATTGTGTTGGAAGCAGTTCAGAGAAGATTCACTGGGCTGATTCCTGGGATGAAGGGGTTACTTTATGAGGAAAGGTTGGGTCCGCACACAGAGTTTCGAAGATTGAGAGCTGATCTTATTGAAACCTAAAATTCATGGGGGGGCTCGACAGGTTGGATGCTGAGAGGATGTTTCCCCTCATGGAAATCTCAAACTGGAGGCTGAGTTTAATAATAAGGGCGGTGAGGAGGAATTTCTTCTCATTCACTTTGGAATTCCCTCTCCTTGGAGAGCACTGGAGCTGGATCATTGAATATATTCAAGGCTGAGTTACACAGAGCTTTGATCAAAAGGGAGTCGAGGGTAACGGGAGCGAGGCAGGAATGTGGAGTTCAGGCTGCAATCAGCCATAATCTGATCATTCACAATCTCATTGAATGGCAGAGCAACCCCGGTGGGTGAAATGTCGACTCCTGCTCCTGTTTCTTATAAACTTCTGAAAAGGAAGGAGCTGCAGCAAGCAGCATAATTAAGGACCCCACACATCCTGGACATTCTCTCTTCCACTTTCTTCTGTTGAAAAAAAGATACAAAAGTCTGAGGTCACGTACCAACCGATATAAGAATAGCATTTTTCTCTGCTGCCATCAGACTTTTGAATGGACCTATCTCACACTAAGTTGATCTTTCTCTACACCCTAGCTATGACTGTAACACTACATTCTGCAATCTCTCATTTCCTTCTCTATGAACGGTATGCTTTGTCTGTATAGCACGCAAGAAACAATACTTTTCACTGTATACTAATACATGTGACAATAATAAATCAAATCGAAATGCCACCATAAATAAAATGCATGATCTGGAATATCCATGAGAATGCAATCCTGAAATTACAAACAGGATTGATTCAGGCATCTCACCTTCCTGAGACACCAGTGAGCTCACGTTACAGTGAAGTCAATTCTGCAGTGATCACTTGTGATACTACTGTGCATTTAAGGAAGGTATTTTAATCCTGATTCTCTGGGGGTTTTTTGTATTGTTGCCGTGATGTCTGATGAAAGCACAATGGGCCTTTTTGTTTATCTGTAATTTGGGCCGAATGGAATGTCCTGGAGTTTTACGAGTTTACGTCCCTTTTGAATTGTTGTGGGAAGATTGATTGACAGGTCAAGGTCAGGTGGTTCCTTCACAGGAGAATCCAAGGATTCACTTTCAGTTTTCGGTAGAAGCTGTTAGATCCCAGACTGAAAAGCAGTATTTCTGTGTCTCTCCCTGGTATTAGAAATTCTGCTGGCTCGATGGAAGCAGTCTTCCTTGCCTTTCTGGAGTGAAAATGTTGCCATTAGTGGTTTGCTAGCTAGAGGCAAGCAGTGGCTCTATCTCTACCTCGAGGGTGCTGGGAGCTACAGGACGGGGAAGTCAGCATTTCAATTCTCCATCCAAAGGACTAATTCACAGCAGGTGTTGCAGAACTGCAAAATCACGTGAGCATTCGTATTTTCTGTGCTAAACCAAAACCATGTGTGTATGTTGATAAGAATGTTGTGTTGGAACAGTACATTGAGCTGTTAATGTTTACACAATATCATGTTTTTTTTTCTTGTTTGTAATTGGTAAAAGCTCTTGCTAAGTTTCTTTCTATGTGTTAATTGTATTTTTAAATAAACTTTGTTTGATAAAAGCTCCCCAGTGGCTCACTTGAATCATACCCGTGCCAAAGTCAAAATGCAAAGCTTATGATCTGGGATGACTTCATAAAACACCTTGGAGTTTCTGACCTGGATTATAACACACTGCTATGTGGACACTCTCCCTCTTCACTAATTCCCATCTCCTACTGTCTGGCAGATTGGAGAGGGACTGTAAACTTGGGTTTCTGTATTTAGTTCCTAATTTTATTGTCACTCTAACCCCAGTCTCTGTGTCGTCACACCAAATAAATAATTAAAACTAATTGGGACTTAAATGGTGGTGAGTATACCCAGCATTCTCTGTGATGGGGAAAGTCCCCTCTCTACATCATGGGAGACGAATGCACAATAACAGCGTTGGATTGTTTGGAGCATGCCCAAGGCGAGTGATGGTGAAGAAGAGATTTTTCTCCCATTTGCTGCCGGTAAGTGGTGGCAGAGGCAGCGAGATATGAGGGAGTCGTGGAGCTGGCAGGTGGATGCAGTGGGTCATTAACACCCAGGGTTGGTAGCAAATCTGGAATAAAACCCTGCAGGTCCTGCATTTGCAGCTCCAGGAATTCTGCTCCAGACCAGGGTCAGATTAATGGCTGTCATTTTGTTTCAACAGGGAGCAGAACACATGTGTGGTCACCTTGACACAACAGCGAGGGGGCGGGGCTTCAGAGTCCCAGTGACCAGGAGAGAAAATCATTGATTTTACTGTTAGGCTGCAGGCAGGAGCTGGAGATCTGAACACAGAGGAGAGGGAGGGAGAAAACTGGGAGTGGAGGAAAGAAATGGTGGAGCTGGTGAAATAAAAACAGAAAACGCTGGAAAAGCTCTCGGTCTGGCAGCATCTGTTGAGAGAGAAACAGAGCTAATGTTTCATGTCCAACGTGACTCTTCTGAAGAAGAACAAGAAAGGACGGCTGGTCCTCCAACCAGAGAGAGAGTGTCAGAGGCCGCTCTGAGCAAGAGCTCCCTCATTGGCTGTGCCGGGTCTGTCACCGGAAACAGCCGAGAAGCTGTCGCCAGTTTATACCCGGGACCAGAAGCTGCTTATTCTCAATTAAACAGGGAATTCCTGCAAACACACTGCAGCTCCTTCTCTATCTGAAGATCCAATGTCTGTTGTATAATTGTCCCAGGGTTAACAGGCTCCTCTTAACTCCTCCAACTGATTTTTCACAGATTATTTTAAATGGCTTTATTCTAAATTAGTAACACCAGCTTTAAAGTCACTGATTCAAGACTATCACAAACACATTAAATCATCACACAATAAATACCAGTCATTTTTCAGACTGGAATTTTAAACCCACTGTTTCGCTCTCACTCAGGAACAGATCCCAGTTTTACACCAATCTCTGATTTGACAGCACGTTTCCAGCATTCACCGCTGTTCTTCCTGACTCTGAACACAGTTGTAAAGGAGCTTCTGTTCCCTGTTTAGGAGCTCAGAGCCATGAGTGAATTCACTGGGTCCTGAAGGGTCAGTATTTCCAATATTCACTCCTCCAGTTTCCAGGTTGCGTCTGTCCCTCACTCAATGCCTGTTGTATTGTTGTCCCAGCGGTTAACAGGCTCCTGTGAACTCCTTCATCTGATACTTTAATGCAGACTTTTATAAATTATTTTGAATGAGTTTATTTTAAAATAGTAACACCAGCATTAAAGTCACTGATTCAAGACAGTCACAAAAACATGTTAAATTATCAATGGCTACTGAGTACAGCCAGGCCTCAGGCAAGGGTTTCTGAGTCGATTCTGTGCAATGAAATGTCTTATCAGTGTTGCCATGGTGAGCTGTCTGCAGTAAAGAGCCTGTTTGAGCCTCGAACTCAGACTAAACTCTCTCCCAAACACAAAAAAATATTAGACCCCGTACCTCAATGAATTGTCATAAATTATAAAGGGTTTAGATACGGAAATCATTCAAGCTGGAGCGTGTGTTTGAAAATATTATCCTACATTTTATAAAATAAACTTCTCAACAATTGGTTCAGCTGCTGTTTGAGAATTGAGTCAGGTTTTGGGAATCTGACACCAGGAAGGCCATGGAACACGGTGCAGAACAGATTCACTGCAGCTCAGAAAGAAGCCACTCTGCCATTGGTGTCATTGCCAACTCTTTGGAAGAGCTATCCCATTAATCCTACTCGTCTGCTGTTTCCCCACAGCTCCAGAAATAATTTCCCTTCAAACATTTCTCCAATTCTCTTTTGAAAGTTATTGTTGAACCTGCTCCCAGAAGCTTTCAGGCAGCACACTCCATCACTGTGGAATGAAATGTTTTCTCAGGGTGACCCATCTTCGAACTTAGTCCCAATTTCATTTTCCCATGAGGAGAAACTGGGAATCTTTTCATTCGAACAAAGCAGGATGAGAGGAAATGTGAACAACTTGTTCAAAACTGGATCAAGACCATCATCCAAGATACTACAAATACTCTTTCTCTTTCAAGATGAGTCTGATGTCCATCATTGGGAGATGCTGGAATCCATTAATAAGGAGATGCCCTACCTTAACCTCCTTCATCACAGATTCGAGAATTTTTCCAATGACCGATGTTAACCTAATTGGCCCACAGTTTCCTGCTTTCTGTCTCCCTCCTTTCTTGAATAGAGGAGTCACATTCTCTATTTTCCAATCTGATTGGATCTTTCCAGAATCCAGAGTATTTTGGAAAATTAAACCCATTGCAACTACTATTTCAGCAGCCACTTCTGTAAGACCCGAGAACATTGTGCATCAAGACAAGGGAATTGTCAGCTTTGAGATACAATAATTCTCTCACTTCCTCGTCTCTGGAGCATGTTATAAGTTCCCTGTAATTGTGTCAAGTTCCTCTCTCCCTTTCACTCCCTTATTCACAGTTATTTCTGAGGATGTTATTTGTTTCCTCCACAGTGGAGACTTGTAGAAACTCTTACTGTCTGTTTCTATATTTCTCGCTAACCTTCTCTCAGACTCTAATTCCCCTCTCCTTACTGATCTTTTTGTCATTCTTTGCCATTCTTTATATTCTGTATCTGAGATTATAAAAACCTCAGCTTTTCAATAGTTGTTGGTGGCTCCGGTGGGTTCAGTTCTCAGCTGTGGGCAGCATCAGGTTCAGCTTCACCCAGCACATCTATATCTGCAATGTCACCTTGATCTCACATTTATAAAACTCCTTACAGACAATGAGAAACATCCCAAAGGGTTTTACAGGAGCAGTGACTCTGAGCCACATCAGGAGATATGAGGATGTTAAACCGAAGACCCCCCCATCTGCTCTCTAAGATCCTATAGTGACTATTTTGAACAAGAGCAGGGAGTTCACCCCTGTGAGAGCAATATTACCCCTCACCCAATCTCCCTAAAAACAGATCATCACTGCTCATTATCATGTTGCTCTTTGTGGAGGCTGATTACGCACGGAGATGATCTGAGGTTGTGAAGAGTGTGATATCAATGCAAATTTTGTCAAAGCCCAGTTCCTGTACTTAGCAGCAGCATCATCAACACTTCCCCAGTGTCATAATGAGCAAAGTTCAGTCCTGAATCTGATGAGCAGAGCAGTGCAGTCATTTATGAACTCGCTGGTGCACCAGCAGGTTGTATGATCGATTAAAACACTTTCCACATGTGGAGCATGTGAAGGGCTTCTCCCCGGTGTGAATTCGCTGGTGTGCCTGCAGGGTAGATGAATTAATAAATCCCTTCCCACACTCAGAGCAGGAGAAGGGTCTCTCATTGGTGTGAACTCGCTGGTGTATCAGCAGATTGGATGATCGAATAAATCCCTTCCCACACTCGGAGCAGGTGAATGGTCTCTCCCCAGTGTGAACTCGCTGGTGTGTCAGCAGATTGGATGGTCGCGCAAATCCCTTTCCACATTCAGAGCAGATGAATGGTCTCTTCTCAGTGTGAATCTGCTGGTGTGTCAGCAGGTTGGAGGACTGAGTGAATCCCTTCCCACACTGGGGGCAGATGAACGGCCTCTCCCCAGTGTGAGTGCGCTGATGTACAGTGAGTTCAAATAATCGTCTGAACCCAGTTCCGCAGTGAGAGCATCTGAACGGTCTCTCATCAGTGTGAACACGTTGATGGTATTGAAGATCTCCAGAACCTTTGAAGCACTTCCCACACTCTGGACATTTAAAAGGTCTCTCACCAGTATGAACTCGTTGGTGTATCTGAAGGTGGGGTGATGTCCTGAACCTCTTCCCACACTGTGAGCAGTTGAACGGTGTGTCCCCGGTGTGAATGCGCTGGTGCTCCCTCAGTCCATGTGGGTTTTTGAAGCTCTTCTCACAGTCGGAGCATTTAAACTTTCTCTTGTCAGTGTGAACTTGCTGATGTTTCAGCAGGTGGGATGAGAGAGCGAATCCTTTCCCACACATGGGGCAGATGAATGGCCTCTCCTCAGTGTGGAGTCTCTGGTGTCTCTGAAGGCAAATTAACTGAGTGAATCCCTTCCCACACATAGAGCAAGTAAACGGCCTCTCCCCGGTGTGTCTGCGTCGATGGATTTCCAGCTCGCACGGGCGTCTGAATCCCTTCCCACAGTCCCTACATTTCCATGGTTTCTCCCTGGTGTGAATGGTGCTTTTTCCTTCCATGCTCAGGTCCTGATGAATCGAATGAACCTGGATGCTGGAATTTGAAACAGAAACAGAAAATCTCAGCAAGTCTGACAGCATCTGTGGAGAGAGAATAGAGTCAACGTTTTGAGTCTAGATTACCCTTCGTCAGAGAGGAAAGAGACCATACTTTTAGTCAGACAAATAAATGTGTCACAAAAACAAAAAATGCTGAAAAATCTCAGCAGGTCTGACAGCATCTGAGGAGGCACGGTGGCACAGTGGTTAGCACTGCTGCCTCACAGCGCCAGGGACCCAGGTTCAATTCCCGACTTGGGTCACTGTCTGTGTGGAGTTTGCACATTCTCCCCGTGTCTGCATAGGTTTCCCTGGGTGCTCCGGTTTCCTCCCACAGTCCAAAGATGTGCAAGTTAGGTGCATCGGCTTTGCTAAATTCTCCCTCAGTGTATCGAACAGGCGCCAGAGTGTGGCAACTGGAGAATTTTCACAGTAACTTCATTACAGTGTGAATGTCAGCCTACTTGTGACTAACAAATAAATGTTTTTTACTTTTAGCATCTGTGGGGAGAGAAATGGCACCGTGGTGAAGCGGTCTAAGGCACTGGATTAAGGCTGCAGTCTCAGCAGGGGCCTGAGTTCGAATCCCACCGCTGCCAGAATTGATTTGAGTTTTGGGGCGGCACAGTGGTTAGCACTGCTGCCTCACAGCTCCAGGTCCCGGGTTCAATTCCAGCCTTGGGTCACTGTCTGTGTGGGTTTCCTCCGGGTGCTCCGGTTTCCTCCCACAGTCCAAAGATGTGCGGGTTAGGTTGATTGGCTCTGCTAAATTGACTAGTGTGGGGTTACGGGAATAAGGCTTGAGTCGGATTGTGGTCAATACAGACTTGATGGGCTGAAGGGCCTCCTTCTGGACTGTAGGGATTCTATGAATAGAGCCAATATTTCCAGTCAGGATGACCATAGATTTTGATTTGATTTATTCCTGTCACGTGTATTGGGACACAGTGAAAAGTATTGTTTCGTGTGCTGTAGAAAGAAAACATACCATTCACAGAATATAAGAAAAGAGAGGGTGCAGAATGTAGTGTTATAATCATAGTTAGGGTGTAGAGAAAGATCAACTTAATGCGCTGTAGGTCTATTCAAAAGTCTGACAGCAGCAGGGAAGAAGCTGTTCTTGAGTCAGTTGGTATGTGTCCTCAGACTTTTGTATCTTTTTCTCGATGGAAGAAGGTGGGAGAGAGAATGTCCAGGGTGCGGGGGATGCTTGATTATGCTGGCTGCTTTCCCGAGGCAGCAGGAAGTGTCGACAGAGTCAATGGATGGGAGGCTGCTTTGCGTGATGGACTGCACTATGTCAAATCTGCTGAGATTTTCCAGCATCTTCTGTTTTTGTTTCAGATTCCAGCATCTGCAGTAGTTCACTTTTAAATAAATGTCAAGCTGAGGGAGCAAAGGATGTTCTTAACAGAGAGAGATCTGGGTGGCCTCCCTGGATTCACTTCCTTTCCCTTCAGTTGCTGCAAGTCCCCAATTTCCCCCAGAATGAGAAAAGAAATGGAAAGGGGGGAAAGGAAAGTGTTTTACTCACAGATGTTGGCCTCTTTTAAGGACTGTTTAACTGTGTCCAGGATGCAGATGCAGGAGACAAGTGGAAATCTGAGTCTGTCCTCTTTTTAGGTCAAACCAAACCAAGTAAACAAACTCAGATTAAATCAGGACAAAGTAAAAGGGGCAGCTCCCCAAAAAGGAGGGGGAACAGCCCGAACAGAAGTCAAAGTACAAAGGAAACTTAAAAACATCAAATTAAAATGTGATTATTAGGGTCGATAATGCACCCCAACCCCTGCGGTGTCCAGCGGGCGCGGAAAGCGTCAACCTCGCCTGTGGACACCGCATGCTCCCTCTCCAGGGACACCTGCCCGCGAACGTAGCCGCGGTAGAGGGGCAGACAGTCAGGATGGACGGCCCCCTCGATCGCCCGCAGCCTGGACCGGTAAATGGGAAATCTGAGTCTGTGTGCAGCTCAATCTCCATTCAGAGAGAGCAGCAGCCGCTTGGCTGGGCCGGAATGAGCAGCTTGACGAGCTCCGCATTCAGACAATGGGGAAAGCTGAGTGCGGACATGAGCACAAACACTGCGCTGTGATTGGTTGCAGGATAATTCCCATTTCCGGTACGCCATCTCTTTCCATTGGTCAACCCGGGCCCAATCACAACAAGGGGCCGAAATGACGCCACGTGGGGGCCGGGGGCAGTTTGACCTCTGGAGGTTCGGAGCTGTTGTCCAATCCGCAGTGCTTTTGCTGCCGATGGGACGCTGAGTGCTGGGAACGCCCCTCTGAGTCATTGTGACGTCCACAATGGGTGTTAGTCTGATTCAGCCAATTAGAATCACTCTCCTCTGCAGTGACATAATTGGGATTGTTTCCCGCCCCCTGCACTTCCTCGAGCCGAAGTTTGATGGCTCTGGCCAATCGGCAGCGCTGGAAGACCGGAAGCCGTCGAGACCTCCAGCCAATCAGAGCCCGGGCTTGGTGACAATGCCAATCAAGCTTCAGTAAGAAGTTTAACAACACCAGGTTAAAGTCCAACAGGTTTATTAATAAACCTGTTGGACTTTAACCTGGTGTTGTTAAACATCTTACTGTGTTTACCCCAGTCCAACGCCGGCATCTCCACATCAATCAAGCTTCAGACAGACTGAAATGTCCTCATTTCGCCAACAACTGAGTAAAACACTTTCTTTTCTCCCCCTTTCCATTTCTTTTCTCATTCTGGGGGAAATTGGGGACTTGCAGCAACTGAAGGGTAAGGTCGCGAATCCAGTCTGTACATTCCACACATTTTTAGTCCAGTCATAAGGGCATAGATCTGTCTGGCCGCCTGCATGGAGATTTTCAGCCCTCTGTGTCCAGGACAGGATAATGGCTGCTCCCTCGATGGAGTCTTCGAGGGAGCAGCGCTCCGAAAGCTAGTGGCGTTTGCTACCAAATAAACCTGTTGGACTCTAACCTGGTGTTGTTAGACTCCTTACTGTGTTTACCCCAGTCCAACGCCGGCATCTCCACTCCAGGACAGGAAGCAGTGAGCATGGATCTGTCAATCAGCCTCAATCAGCACCTTCAGGAGAATTGGGAGGGTGAATATTAGGTACAGCAGAGTGAGAATGGAGGGAGAGTGTGTGGGATGGAGATTTAGAGCTTTTGGGGAATGAGAGAGAATGTTCCATAGAAACTGGAATTGTCTGTTCTGAGTTTCGACCCTGTACTGACACTGATGACTTGTGTCAATTTGTTTTACAGGATATTGAAAGAGGAATCACAGGCTAAAATCTCAAATGTCACGTCGAGATCTGGCAGAGTCATATTCCTTGGGACCTAAATATCATCGGCCATTGAATCTGGAAGGAGATTTGAAAAGATTTCAAACATCAGTGTGACTGGAAAAGCACCAGCACACTTCCACATTCAAGTGAGAGTGTTCCAGTGCACTGACTGAAGAGCTTTAACCAGTTACACAGTCTGAATAAATATCACACCATTCACAGCGGGGAGAGACTGTACCCGTGTTCTGTGTGTGGAGAGAGACTGTACCGGTATTGTGTGTGTGGACGAGGCTTCAACTGATTGTCCACCCAAGGCAGGGGCAAGGACACCTGCACCATGGAGAAACCATGGAAATGTGCAGACTGTGGAAAGAGATACAGATACCCCTCTCTGCTGGATGCTCATCGGCGCAACCACACTGGGGAGAGGCTATTCATCTGCTCCCAGTGTGGGGAGGGATTCATTCGGTTCCCCCACCTGCAGTCACACAAGCGAGTTCACACTGGAGAGAGACCGTTCACCTGCTCTCAGTGTGGAAAGGGATTCACTGTGTTATCCACTCTGCAGAGACACCAGCGAATTCACACTGGGGAGAGGCCGTTCATCTGCCCTCAGTGTGGGAAGGGATTCAACCAGTTATCCAATCTATGGACACACCAGCGAATTCACACTGGGGAGAGGCCATTCATCTGCTCTCAGTGTGGGAAGAGATTCACTCGGTTATCCGACCTGCGGACACACCAGCGAGTTCACACTGGGGAGAGACCGTTCACCTGCTCTCAGTGTGGGAAGGGATTCACTCGGTCATCCGACCTGCGGACACACCAGCGAGTTCACAGCGGGGAGAGGCCGTTTACCTGCTCTCAGTGTGGGAAGGAATTCACTCAGTTGTCCCACCTGCTGAGACATCAGTGAGGTTACACTGGGGAGAAACTGTCCACCTGCTCAGTGTATAAAAAGGGTTCAGAATTTCATCACAGCTGCTGAGGCACCAACAAGTTCACAGGGGTTGGATTCTGCTGTTATTATTTCTGCTCTCAATTACATCCAGGACTGCATTTTGTTCATTCTCACAGTTAGTCAATGCGGAGGGTCAGAGGGTTTCTTTCTGCTGGACTGACCAGTCTCACAACTTGGCCTCCAATGGGCTAATGCTCTTTGAGTCTTGTTGCGAATACCTGGTTTCAAATTTCTCTAGGATCACAGAGTGACAGGGTGTTGGGAAGTTCAGAGATATTTAGTCAGCATTTCTGTTTGAAACCTCCCCCCAAACGCCCATCCAATTTCCTTTGTAATTGTTTATTGTCTCCACTTCCTCCACCCTCGTAGGCAGCAAGTTCCAGGTCATTACCACTCACTGCATCAAAATATTCTTCCTCACATCCCCCCCTACATCTCTGACCCAAAACTTTAAATCTGTGACCCCCTCGTCCTTGTCCAATCAGCTAATGGGAACAGCTTTTCTTTGTCCACCTTATTTAAACCTGTCAGAATCTTGTCCACCTCTATCAAATCTCCCCTCAACCTCCTTTGCTCCAAGGGGAACAACCCCAGCCTGACATCGACAATAAAGAACAAACTAACAGAATATGTTAGTACCTGAAATCAAATGGGAATATTTAATTTCTGTTTTAAAGATATTGTGAATATATTGTCCTGGACAATAAAGGAATTGGAATAACCCACCTTGGGTGTGGTTGAATGGAATATATCAATCTGATATCCACCTACAGTCCAGTGAAAGTCTGGAATGTGTTGCTGGAAATCTCTCCCCAATATCACTGTGGATGTACTTACACGATGTGGAGATGCCGGCGATGGACTGGGGTAAACACAGTAAGAAGTCTCACAACACCAAGTTAAAGTCCAACAGGTTTATTTGGTAGCAAACGCCACTAGCTTTCGGAGCACTGCTCCTTCGTCAGGTGAATGGGAGTTCTGTTCACAAAACAGGATTTTGTATGATCAGAACTCCCACTCACCTGACGAAGGAGCAGCGCTCCGAAAGCTAGTGGTGTTTGCTACTAAATAAACCTGTTGGACTTTAACTTGGTGTTGTGAGACTTCTTACTGTGTACTTACACCTCAGGCATTGTAGCAGTTGAAGAAGGCAGTGTTGGGGTTGACCATGTCCGAGGCAGCTACAAACAGCCACATATTCTGTTATAATTGAAGGACTGCAGATTGAATGTGAGGCATTGTGGGACTGGACTATCTTGACCACATTCCTGTGACTGCTCAGTTTCTGCAATCATGAACCATTAAAGCTGCTTAGCAGGGTCCTGACAGAGGACCTGGTGAGAATATTTACTCAGAATGAGTTAGAATTAAACTTATTCCAGGACCGGCTGATGTTCAGCGGCTGAGATACCCGAATCTGTGAACGGGAGGTCTGACCAATCAACAAACAGTGGCAGATAGTTAGTTAAGAAGTTAAAAAGCATTCTCGGGCATTGTTTAAATGATTTTATCCCAAATTTGTGATAAGAACTGTGAGGGACATGTGACCCATATGTCAGTGAAGTGACGGTATACTCCAAATAGCACTGGACTGAAAAGCAGATCTCTGAGAGTAGATTCTAATGGCTATAATCCGACCCAAGCATGGCCAGTGAAAAATCAGAGCTCGAGTGGGTACTGGACAGGTCTCTTACCTGCTATTTGGAAACTAAGAGCAAGAAACTTATTGATAAAATTATTAGAGAATACAGCCAACGTTTCGAGACTGGAAGACATTTCATAACAGCTCTTATGAAGGGTCATCCAGACTTGAAACATTGGCTCTATTCTCTCTCCACAGATGCTGTCAGACCTGCTGAGCTTTTCCAGCATTTTCTGTTGTTGTTTCAGATTCCAGCATCCGCAGTATTTTACTTTTATGATAAAATGATTCGGTCTGATTGGAATCCCCACGACCCTCCCGCAAAACAGAGGGAGTGGTGGCAAAGGGAGAAAAAGGATAAGGATGATAAAGTCTGGGTTCTGATTCTCCGAGCCCATGTAGAATAAACAAAATGAGTGAAGCAGTTTATAAAGAACAGAAGTTATCCATCCCGAACAAAAACGGTCAAATTAAAATTATTAGGTTATGGAATATAACTAAACAATTAAGAGCTGAAGTTTACAATCTAGTTTGTTTTGATTTTTATACTTGTGTAAAGTGGTATTATTGTGGGCCAATTTTTTTCTGGTCACTCCCCATCCCTTTAGGTTCTGTAGAAAAGTTAACCCTTTCAGCAGACAGTTCATTTCTTTTCAAATCATCTGAAAACTCATGTCTATTTTAGTTTATAATTGAAGATTTATGGGAATTGGCTAAGATGGGCTTTCGACATTTTTAAAGTATAAAGAAGTGGTCTTGAGAAGCCAATTTGGTAGAGAGAGGTGGAGGGAGATATGTTTACAGAGAGGTGTTGAGAGGTGTTGAGTGCTGTTGGTTTTACAAGTTATCCATGTTTTTGGAGCGGTCACTTCATGTCCTGGTCTGAGAGGGATGGAGAGAAGTCTGTTCAATTGTTAATGTTAAGCTTTCTCTATTAACTGTTAATCGACACTCTGTTTTTTATCTTTCTGACTTGTTACATTTTTAATGGTTAATTAACTTTCTGAATTCACCATTTAAAGTGTTCTTTCTTGCCACATGGTTAAGACACTGGAACCTGGTGTGATTTATGATTAGGGAGGTTATTGTAAACAAGAGAACTCCATAAATCTCAATACAAATAGATTAAACTTCTTACAAATGGAATGCAATCCTTTATTATGAGAGAAATTGAACAAAGAAGTAAAGATGTTGTACTTCAGTTAGTAAGAAGTTTAACAACACCAGGTTAAAGTCCAACAGGTTTATTTGGTAGCAAAAGCCACACAAGCTTTCGAGGCTCTGAGCCCCTTCTTCAGGTGAGTGGGAATTCTGTTCACAAACAGAACTTATAAGACACAGACTCAATTTACATGAATAATAGTTGGAATGCGAATACTTACAACTAATCCAGTCTTTAAGAAACAAAACAATGGGAGTGGAGAGAGCATCAAGACAGGCTAAAAAGATGTGTATTGTCTCCAGACAAGACAGCCAGTGAAACTCTGCAGGTCCACGCAACTGTGGGAGTTACAAATAGTGTGACATAAATTCTGATTCTAGGATCGCATGATAAAGACTCAGGAGGAAAAAAGCAGAAATATTTATGTGAAATAGTGTGACATAAACCCAATATCCCGGTTGAGGCCGTCCTTGTGTGTGCGGAACCTGGCTATCAGTTTCTGCTCCGCGACTCTGAATTCCCACTCACCTGAAGAAGGGGCTCAGAGCCTCGAAAGCTTGTGTGGCTTTTGCTACCAAATAAACCTGTTGGACTTTAACCTGGTGTTGTTAAACTTCTTACTGTGTTTACCCCAGTCCAACGCCGGCATCTCCACATCATGTACTTCAGTTATACAGGGCGTTGCTGAGACTGCATCTTGAACACTGGGTGCAGCTTTGTCTCCTATTTAAGAAATGATACAAACGCATTGAAAGTGGTTCAGAGGAGGTTTAATAATTGCTTCCCAATTCTTGACCCTCACAGGATAAATTTTGTCCGATTTTCCTTGTATTCACCTCTGACAAAGAATCATCCTGACTCAAAATGTTGTCTCTATTCTCTCTCTGCAGATGCTGTCAGACTTGCTGAGATTGTCCAGCATTTTCTGTTTATGTTTCAGATTCCAGCAGCAGCAGAATTTTGCCTTTATACCAATTCTTGTTGGATAAGGGAATCTAAAGTATCGGCTGTAGAATGACAGTGTGGAATGCAACACAAACAGATCAGCCATGATCTCAATCAATGGTGGAGCAAACTCAAAGGGCCAAATGGCCGACTTCTGCTCTGATGTCGAATGGTGGTCGCAATTTCCTGAGAATTGTGAAGCAAGGCTGGAAGATTCACCTTGCTTGTGTTAAAACCATCACTGTGAAATTCAGTTCTGGGATTAAAGGTTGCCAGACTGGAAAAGGAAAACAATGGAAATACACTCTTGGGGAGTGAAAAGTCACCTTGCCGGACACATTCTTGGAGAATTGAGTGTCAACATTCCAAGGCAGAGTAAAACATAAGCATTGAGTGGGATATTTGAGTGTGTTGAGAGGAAAAGGGCAAAGTTCAACTTTACAGCTTAAGAGCTATGTTTCTACAAAAAGTGTTTACTCATTGTTGCTTCCAGTTTGTCGGAGTAAAAGTCATAAAACTTGAAGTTTTGTCTTGTGATTCTTTCATTTACTCAATGGGTTTAAATTCATTTCTTTAAATTATTGATCATTACAGAGATCTTAATAATTCATTTAAAGCCCCAAGTTTCGACTTCCCATTTGAGCCTGGGGCACCTTTCTGTCTCTCTATTGCTCGTGTCAATGAGAGCCAGGCGACGGAGCTGAGGGCTGAATTTAGCTGAGAATAACGAGGCCTGCGCCCCAGTTGGGAAACTGCCATGGGGATCGCACTAATAGAGAGACAGGGAGGACTGAGTGGGAAATGGGCCTCCAACCAATTGTTATATCTGTCTCTCAGAGCGAAAGAGAAACCTGTCTCTTTAAATACAGATACAGGGAAAAGGCTGCACTGAAATCTGTCCCTTTTAACCTGCACAGAAGCAGGAGGCTGAGAATGACAGGCTGCAGGAGGAGTCCATTCAGCCCATCGTGCCCCTGCTATCTCTTTGAAAGGACTCTCTGATTCATCCACCTGCTCTGTTCTTTCCCCACAGCCCTGCAAATTCTTCCCATTCAAGTCTTTACCCGTTGGAAAGATTCTATTGAATCTGCTTTCAGGCAGATCAGAACAACTCGCTGTGTCAAACAATAAAATAAAATCTCATCTCCCCCTCTGGCTCCTTTGCCAATTACCTTAGAGGGAGTCACTTTCTGTTAAAGAGCCTGCCAACCCCTCTCACCTGCTTTCCCGAAAGTGCATCAATATAGTCAGAAAAAGTCCAGCAAAATCAAATTTTTACTGATAAAAGTTTATTAATGAAACAGAACATGGTTAAAACAAACAGAAAATGACTTGAGGATCAAAGACAACCAGAGTAAAAGGATGTTCACAATGTTCTGGACACAAATGGTTTCTCTTTAATTCATCTGTAGCCTGTTCCCTGTCCTCTTTGTGGAACACCTCCGCTCAGCCCACAAGCATCACCCTGACCTTCCGCTTGCTTGCCATTAGAATTCACCACCTTGCTCTCACGCTCACATTTCTGTCCTCGGCCTGCTGCAATGTTCCGGAGAAGCCCAACACAAGCTGGACAAACAGCCCCTCATCTTCCGATGAGGCACTTTACAGCCTTCTGGACTCAACATTGAGTTCAACAACTTCACACCCTGAACTCTCTCCTACATTTTGATTTGTTTTTTATTTGCTGAGTGCCAGTCTGCATCTTGTTTTCATGTTTTTTTGCTTCCAGACAGAGCTGTCCTTTATTCTACCATTAACACTTACTCTGGGCCAATGCTTTGTTTCTTTACGATGTGGAGATGCCGGCGTTGGACTGGGGTAAACACATGAAGAGTTTTAACAACACCAGGTTCCTGTTGGACTTTAACCTGCTGTTGTTAAAACTTCTTATTGTTTCTTTCCAACAACCATTACCTCTCCCTTTGCCTTTTGTTCCGGGACATTTTTGTCATTTAATCTCACCCGCCCTCTAACCAATCCCTGACTTTCCCTTTTGTTCTCCCTGCCCCTCCCCCCTTTCTCAGCAGCATCAAACCCATTACATTTCTCCCTCTCTTTAGTTCTGAAGTAGAGTTACATTGGACGTGAAACATTAACTCTGTTTCTCTCTCCACAGATGCTGCCAGACCTGCTGCGTTTTTTCAGTTCTTTCTGTATTTATTTTAAATCTACCTTAGTCGTAGGAAAAGCACTCTTTACTATCCAGGATAAAAAAATGTTCTTCATCAGTTTTTGTGGATCATTTCAGTGGAAATGTGCTCTCCCAGGCTCAAAGAGCATCAGCCCATTGGAAGCAAAGTTGGGAGACTGGCCAGTCCAGCAGAAAGAAACCCTCCGACCCTCCCACTTCACCAACTGTCAGAATGAACACTGTTCAGTCCTGGATGTGATTAACAGCAGCAATAACAGCAGAATCCAACACCAGTAATCACTTGTGAATTCGCTGGTGTCTCAGCAGGAGGGATGAATCACTAAATCCTTTCCCACACTGAGAGCGGGTGAATGGCCTCTCCCCGGTGTGAACTCGCTGGTGTTCTCGCAGGTTGCATGAATCACTGAATCCCTTCCCACACAGAGAGCATGTGAACGGTTTCGCTCCGGTGTGAACTCGCTCATGTTTCCGCAGGTTGGATGAAGTTCTGAAGCTCTTTGGGCAGTGAGAGCAGGTGAACAGTCGCTCCTCAGTGTGAATGCGCTGGTGGGACACCAGATCCTGAGACCTTTTGAAGCCACTCCCACAGTCAGAGCATTTAAAGGGTCGCTCATTGGTGTGAACTCGCTGGTGTTCCCACAGGTAGGATGATGTTGTAAACCTCTTTGTGCAGTGAGAGCAGCTGAATGGTCTCTCCTCAGTGTGAATGCGCTGGTGGACCAACAGTTGGTGAGACCTTTTGAAATCTTTCCCGCAGTCAGAGCATTTAAAGGGTCGCTCATTGCTGTGAGTGACTTTGTGTCTCTGCAGGCTGGATGACTGAGTGAATCCCCTCCCACACACTGAGCAGGTGAATGGCCGCTCCCTCGTGTGAACTCGTTGGTGATTCCGCAGGTGGGATGATCTTCTAAATGTCTTTGAGCAGTGAGAGCAGCTGAATGGTCTCTCCACAGTGTGAGTGCGCTGGTGATCCATCAGATCCTGAGACCTTTTGAATCCGCTCCCACAGTCAGAGCATTTAAAGGGTCTCTCGCTGTTGTGAATGACATTGTGTCTCTGCAGGCTGGATAACCGGGTGAATCTGTTCCCACACTCGGAGCAGGTGAACGGCCTCTCCCCAGTGTGAACTTGCTGGTGTCTCAGCAGATTGGATGACAGAGTGAATCTCTTCCCACACACAGAGCAGGTGAACGGCCACTCCTCGGTGTGAACTTGCTGGTGTTTCCGCAGGTTGGATGATGTTCGAAACTGCTTTGTGCAGTGAGAGCAGCTAAACAGTCCCCCCTCAGTGTGAATGCGCTGGTGTGACAGCAGGTGGGATGACCTTCTAAACCTCTTTGGGCAGTGAGAGCAGCTGAACGGTCTCTCCCCGGTGTGAATGCGCTGGTGGGACACCAGATCCTGAGACCTTTTGAAACCAGTCCCACAGTCAGAGCATTTAAAGGGTCTCTCATTGGTATGAGTGAGATTGTGACTCAGCAGATTGGATGACCGAGTGAATCCCTTCCCACACACAGGGCAGGTGAATGGCCGCTCCCCAGTGTGATTGTGTCGATGTGTTTCCAGCTGAGATGGGAAACTGAATCCCTTCCCACAGTCTCCACATTTCCACAGTTTCTTCCTGGTGCGGGTGTCCTTGCGACTCTCCAGGTTAAACAATCAGTTAAATCTCACACAGAACACGGGTACAGTCTCTCCCCGCTGTGAATGCTGCGATGTATTTTCAGGCTGTGTAACTGGTTAAAGCTCTTTCCACACTCAGTGCACTGGAACACTCTCACTCTGGTGTGTGTGTGTCTTGGTGCTTTCCAGTCACACTGATGTTTAAACCTTCTGAAGCAGAAAAAACAGAAATATTTCTCCTTCTAGATTCAAACGTCGATGATGTTGAGGTCCAGATGAATTGAGCGACTGTCAGATCTTGATGTGATGTTTGGTTTGGGATTTCCGTCTATGGATCTTAACCTTCTGATATCCTGTAAAGGAGTTGCAGCAGAAATCACCGTCAATACAGAATCAAAATTCAGAAGTAAAATTCTAGTTTCTAAGGAACATTCTTTCCCCACTCATTCCACTAAATCTGTAAATTGATTAAGATACAGGGGGCTGTGATTGGTCATGTTCTTGACCTTGCTGCCTATGAGGGGAGTCAAGCAGAGATGGTCAGTAATTTTGAATGTGATTGGATGGGTGCTGCAGGGTTACAGAATGGGACCCACTCCAGACTGACAGAATTGCTCAGCAGGGACTGGAGTTGTCCAATGAACTCCTCCTGTGCTGTAATGACTCTGACTGGAAATATATGACGTAGCTACAGTACTATATTACAAGACTAGAAATAATAATAAATGTACTTTATTGCAGAACCATCCGATATTTATCACATAACAACACGGGTCATATTTCTGTCCTCAGAGTTTTAAAGCACAGCAAGAGGCCCTTTGGCCCATCGAATTTGTGCCAGCTCTCAAGCATCGATCTGTTCTAATCCCACCTTCCACCATTTGGTCAGTAGTAGCCTTGTAAGCGATGGCATTTCAAGTGCTCATCTAAATGCTTCTTAATGTTGAGCGTTCCCACCTCTACCACCCTTTCAGGCAGTAAGTTTCCGATTCCACAACCCTCTGGGTGAAAATCTTTTCCCTCAAATCCCCTCTAAATCTCCTGCCCCTCACCTTAAATCTGGATGTTGACCCAGCTACTAAAGTTACTTGAACTAAGGGTTCATATTTTTGTACATCCCAATCAGGGCCCCCTCAGCCTTCTCTGAATTAGGGAGAACAATTCCAGCCTCACCAGCCTCTCTTCATGGCTGAAACTTTCCAGCCCAGGCAGCATCCTGGTGAATCTGCTCTGCACCTTCTCTAGCGCAATCACATCCTTGGTAAAATGTGGCAACCCGAATTGCAGACAGTACTCTAGTTTTTTATACAGCTCAATCATAACTTGTTTGCTCTAATATTCTATGCCTCGGTTAAAAAAGGCAAGAATCCCATATCCTTCTTAACCACTATATCAATTTGTCCTGCTGTCTTCAGGCTCTGATGGACATGCACCCCAAGGTCCCTCTGGTCTTCTGCACTTCCTGGCGTCCTATTGTTCATTGTCTATTCCCTTGCCTTGTTAGTCCTCCCAAAATGCCTCACCACGGACTTTAGGGGGTTAAATTACATTTGCCACTGTTCTGTCCATCTAACCAGCTCGTCCACATCATCCTGTAATCTAAGGTTTTCCTCCTCGCTATTTACCACATCACCAATTTTTGGACCATCAGCAAACTTACTGATCGAACCCCCACATTCAGGTCCACAGGGAGCTCCACGCGGTCATTGATACAAAGCCCGGACTCTGATTGGCTGGAGGACCAGCGCCCATCCGGTCCTCCACGCGTTGCCATTGGTCAATCTGCTGCATGGAGACAATGAGGGGGCGGAACCCGAGCACACGTGCGGGTGGGCGGGGCTTTGACCGCCAGCCGCGCTGAGCTGGTGTCCAATCCGCAGTGTTTTGCTTCTGTAACCAGTGATATTGCTGCCAATGGGACACTGTGTGCTGGGAACGCCCCTCGAGTCATTGTGACGGCACAATGGAGCCCTGCCTGAATCGGCCAATAGCAATCACTCTGGGTTCAGGCGCGCGGACCCGGGAGCCCCGCCCCCTCCCACTGTTCCCCCTTGCCCTACACACAAGATAATTTGTGTGTCTGCTTCCTTGTAATAAAAGGACGTGTGGTGTCACTTCCTGATGATTGATGTTCCTCAGGCTCATCGACCTCACTGCTACATCTGAGGTGTGATGTTTCATTTCTCAGTGACTGCTGACGCCTGAAGCAAGTTACTGAAAGACAAATAACTAAAAGTACAAGAGCTACACAAACTTAAACTAATACAATTATTACAGAACATAGAAAATCTACGCAGAAAGGTGACAGGTGTGCTAAAGCTCAGGAAGCAACATACACATTACAAAATACCATTTTTATTTTATTTTCATAAGAAATAAAAGTAACAGAAAATACATCACAACAACACCATGACAGAAACTGATAATCAAACCCACACTAATCTGTGTGTGTCGAAGGAAAGTGACTATTTCTCTTTAAGTTAAAAAGGGAATACAATTTAAGACATAGCATTTCTCCAGCACTGACATTCACAATTAAACTACAAGAAGCTTCACGGGGTGGCACGGTAGCACAGTGGTTAGTACTGCTGCTTCACAGCTCCAGGGACCTGGGTTCGATTCCCGGCTTGGGTCACTGTCTGTGTGGAGTTTGCACATTCTCCTCGTGTCTGCGTGGGTTTCCTCCGGCTGCTCCGGTTTCCTCCCCCAGTCCAAAGATGTGCAGGTTAGGTTGATTGGCCATGCTAAAATTGCCCTTAGTGTCCTGGGATGCGTAGGTTAGAGGGATTAGCAGGGGAATGGTTCCTCCTCAGTGTGAACTCGCTGGTGTTTCCGCAGATTGGATAAACTTTTAAATCTCTTTGTGCAGTGAGAGCAGCTGAACGGTCTCTCCTCAGTGTGAATGCGCTGGTGAATCATCAGATCCGCAGCACTTTTGAAGCCACGCCCACAGTCAGAGCATTTAAAAGGTCTCTCATTGCTGTGAGTGACTTTGTGTGTTGTCAGACCAGATGACTGAGTGAATCCCTTCCCACACACAGAGCAAGTGAATGGCCTCTTCCCAGTGTGAACTCGCTGGCGTACCCGCAGATTGGATGAGGTTTTGAACCTCTTTGAGCAGTGAGAGCAGCTGAATGGTCTCTCCTCAGTGTGAATGCGCTGGTGGATATTCAGATCCGCAGCACTTTTGAAGCCGCTCCCACAGTCAGAGCATTTAAAGGGTCTCTCATTGCTGTGAGTGACTTTGTGATTCTGTAGGTGGGATGACTGAGTGAATCCCTTTCCACACACACAGCAGGTGAATGGTCTCTCCCCAGTATGAACTCGCTGGTGTGTCTGCAGGTGGGATGACCGATTGAATCCCTTCCCACACACAGAGCAGATGAACAGTCCCTCTGCAGTGTGAAAGCGTTTGTGGGACATCAGTTCACCAGAGCTTTTGAAGCCTCTCCCACAGTCAGAGCATTTAAAGGGTCTCTCCTGGGTGTGGATGACTTTGTGTTTCAGCAGGCTGGATGACTGAGCGAATCCCTTCCCACACACAGAGCAGGTGAACGGTCTCTCCCCGGTGTGAACTCGCTGGTGTTGCCGCAGGTTGGATGATGTTCTGAATGTCTTTGTGCAGTGAGAGCAGCTGAACGGTCTCTCCTCAGTGTGAATGCGCTCGTGCTCTCTCAGATCCGCAGCATGTTTGAAGCCGCTTCCACAGTCAGAACATTTAAAGGGTCTCTCATTGCTGTGAGTGACTTTGTGTCTGAGCAGGTGGGATAACTGAATGTATCCCTTCCCACACTCAGAGCAGGTAAATGGCCTCTCCCCGGTGTGACTGCGTCGATGGATTTCCAGGTCACAGGGGGCTCTGTATCTCTTCCCACAGTCCCCACATTTCCACGGTTTCTCCATGGTGCGGGTGTCCTTGTGACTCTCCAGGTTAAACAATCAGTTAAATCTCACACAGAACACGGGTACAGTCTCTCCCCACTGTGAATGCTGTGATGTATTTTCAGGCTGTGTAACTGGTTAAAGCTCTTTCCACACTCAGTGCACTGGAACACTCTCACTCGGGAGTATCTGTGCCTTGGTGCTTTTCCAGTCACATTGATATTAAAGACCTGTTTTCGCAGACAGAATGGAGAAACATTTCTCCTTCTAGATTCAAAGGCTGATAATATTCAGGTTTGATGAATTGAGTGAGGGTGTCAGATGCTGGTGTGATGTTTGTTTCAAGATTTTGGTCTGTTAATCCTCACCTTCTCATATCCTGTAAACGAGTTTGAAAAATTCAACAATGTCAGCACAGGATAGAAATTCAGAACAGACAATTCTAGTTTCTATGGAACATTATTTCCTCTCTCATTCCCCAAAAGCTGTAAATCTCCATCCCACACACTCTCCCTCCATTCTCACTCTGCTGTATCTAATATTCACCCTCCCAATTCTCCTGAAGGTGCTGATTGAGGCTGATTGACAGATCCATGCTCACTGCTTCCTGTCCTGGGTAGTTTAGCAACACCAGGTTAAAGTCCAACAGGTTTATTTGGTAGCAAAAGCCATAAGCTTTCGGAGCCTTAAGCTCCTTCTTCAGGTGAGTGAGAATTCCTCACCTGAAAGGGGGAGAAAAGAAAGTGTTTTACTCACAGATGCTGGCCTCTTTTAAGGACTGTTTAACTGTGTCGATTGCACTACTGAACCCTTTAAAATCACAGAATGAGTTTAACAAAAGCAGTCCAACAGTTACTATCCCACAGGAGGAATGCTGAGGACAGGAGGTCGATTGAATCTGTCCACTCCCCCAAGGCCTGGGGCTGCGCATGTCCAAGGGAGAGGGGAAGCTGCGCATGTGCAGTGGGGAGCTCTCCCCCCCACAGAAGCCACAGCGATCAGTTTGGTGGGTTTTGGCATTTGAAAGTGCCACATGACCAGCTTGCGGGACTATTTCACCTCACGGTCGATTTCATGTTGCATCTAACAGGATTCGTTGTTTTCATTGGCTACACAGTACCTTGGGTTCGATCTAAACATGACAATTTAAAGGAGAAACTTGTTTTTGGTGAATAAAAAGTCTGAAATAAAAATAAAAGGCAGAAGGCTCATGGATAAATCAATCTTTTAAAGAGTTTGGGCCAGCTTCCCTGGTGGTCTAGTGGTTAGGATTTGGCGCTTTCACCGCCGCGGCCCGGGTTCGATTCCCGGTCAGGGAAAGTAGACTTGTTGTTGCGTAAAAATCCTGCGTTCCTTCCAGGTTTGTACCAGTTCTGTGGGAATCAGTGGTCGGTAGATTTCCTCTTTTGTGTCTGAATTGGAATGTCACATGCCAAGAACAAAAAAAGAGAGAGAAATAGGATACAAAGCGCTGACGATATAGATGGTGATGTGGGCTAAGATCTGGCTGTTGATGGAGTAGATTTTATTGTTTCCACTGACACAAATACCTCGCAGGTCTGGGTCCAAATCTCGGACTCAGTGACAAGAAGACCTTTAATTGTAACTCTCCGACCTCCAGTGAAGTGGAGGCAGTTTTCACTCAGAAGGCTGGAGCTTTGAGATTAACAGCGCGGGATGGAGAAAGACTCAGTTTGAACGGTGACGCTGCCGGAGGAATGGAGAGCTGGAGTTCACCCAGAAAAGCAGCAAAGTTGCTTCTTCTGTACAAACCTCCTTCTGTACAAACAGTGGCCCCCAACTTGGGGCTGGAACCCACCGTCTATTAACGCTGATAAGTTAATGTTGATCAGCAGAATTACCACAAAATGGTTTATCACAGGTTGGTACTAACACTGCAGTAAAATAAAATGCAGTAGAATAGGACGGCATGGTTTCACAGTGGTTCGCAATGATGCCTCACAGCGCCAGTGGCTCAGGTTAAATTTCTCGGGTCACTCTGTGCGGAGTTTGCACGTTCTCCCCGTGTCTGCGTGGGTTTCCTCCGTGTGCTCCGGTTTCCTTTCCAAACATGTGTGAGTTCGGTTGCTTGGCCATGCTAAATTGACCCGCCTGTCAGCGGGATTATCAGGGTAAACATGTGGATTTCCGGGAATAGGGCGTGGATGGGATTGTTGTCGGTGCGCACTCGATGGGCCGACCGACCTCCTTCTGTACAATAGGGATTCTACGAGAATATATCATTATTCATTTTGACTGGAGGAAACAAAAGAGGCAATGCAAATACAAATTGTTGTGGGTAATTGACGGGTTTGTGGAATGGGACGGATTTTTCTCTGTACTGTTGAAACTGGCACCAATATCACTCCTGTTTTCGATCAGGAAATAATTCCAATTCCACTTAAATCATGGGCTGCAAGAAAACAATAAATCTTCAATCCCTGACCAGGAATCGAACCGCTGCGGTGAAAGAGCCTAATCCGAGCCACGAGATCACCAAGGAAACTGACTGCAAGTGTTTTAATCTAACCTATCCATGCTAACTTGGCGCTTTGTTTCGATTTTAGCATTTTTTTGTATCCCAGGAACAAGTCTGTCTGACAAGTGCCTCTTGAATAAACACATTTACTGTGGATGCTGGAACCTAAAACAAGAACAGAAAACGCTGGAAAATCTCAACAGTTCTGAAAGCACCTGTGAAGGGAGAATAGAGCTAACGTTCAAAATCTGGATGACCCATCGTCAGAGCTGAAGACAAAGAAATCTGGGCGAGATTTATACTGTAATGGTGAGGGATATGGGTGTGGGGTGGGTGACAAAGGTGTCCCATATAAATTAAGAAGAAGGGAATTTTAATGGTGGTGATCATGGCTGAGAAGGGTGCTGCTGGCTGCCCATTAAGAGATCAGAATGTGTTAACGGCAGAACAAAGGAAATGTAAGAGACGGCCCGAGTGGGGTGGAGGGAGAGGGGGCAACAAGATGGAAAGTGAGATTTTAAATGAACAATGCAATACATGGAAATTATATATATATAAAAAGAAGATATAAAGTAATATAAATAAATAAGATGAAACGAAATAAAACAAAATAAATGGAAATTGGGTGAGGATGGAGGAAAGGAGATGCTCTGAAGTTGTTGAATTCAGTGTTAATTCTGGAACGCAGTCAGTGCCGAATCGGGACATCGGGCGATGTTCCTCCAGTTTGCATTGGAGTTCCTCCTGATATCATTGTTTATTGCCCCTTCCGTCACGTTACTGATAATCAAGAGTAGACTGATGGTAATTTGCGGCGTTGGATTTGACCTGATATTTGTAAACCCTGCAATATTGGGCAAATTGCAGCATTGGCGGTTAGATGACAGTGTTGTAGCGTAGGAACAGCTTAGCTCAGATTGCGGTAAGATCTGAATCTGAATTCTTCAGCACCATTGCCAGAATATATTTTTATGGCCATAGCATTTGCTGTTTGATTCACGACTTGTGTCTGTGTGGAGTTTGCACATTCTCCCCGTGTGTGCATGTGTTTCCTTCAGATGCTCCGGTTTCCTCCCAGTCCAATGATGTGCGGGCAAACTGGATTGGCCATGATCAATTTCCCCTTAGTGTCAGTGGGACTAGTTTGGGTAAATGCATGGGGTTATGGGGATAGGACTGGGTGGGATTGTGGTCGGTGCAGACTCGATGGGCCAGGTAGCCTCCTTCTGCACTGTAGTATTGTATGATTCTCTTTCAGCATCCTCAGAAACAGTCCATCTGGCCCTTCGAAAAATCTCTTTATGATTATTCCACCCAATATCTCAGCGTGTCCCTCCTGGACTAATAAATCTGCATCACCCCTTTCCATTCAACATATGGAAACAAAATATTCATTCAAACATCTTCCCACATCCTCTGCATCTACACACAAGCTTCGTTCTTCATTGCTGATAGATCACACATTTGCCTTAACTTTTACCATTAATATATTGGCAAAACATCTTTGGGTTTTCTTCAACTTTACTTGCTAACTTTTTTCATGCCCTCTCTCAGGTTTCCTTAGTTCCTTTTCACTTTGCCCCTGCAGTTCCTATATTCATCTAGGCTATCTGCAGTGATTCCTTCATAATGCCTATCGTACACTTTCTTTTTCTGTTTGTTCGTCCCCTGCAATTCTTGTGACATGATGTGGAGATGCCGGCGTTGGACTGGGGTAAACACAGTAAGAAGTTGACCTGGTGTTGTTAAGCTTCTTACTATTCTTGTAGACAACCAGGGAATCTAGACTTCGCAGAACCAGTCTTAAATTTGGAGGGAACGCGTCTACTTTGTACATTTCCTCAAAGCACCAGGGACCCAGATTTGATTCGAGCCTTTGGTGACTGACTATGTGGAGCTGCACATTCTCTTCATGCATCTGTTTCCCCTGGGTGCTCCAGTTTCCTCCAATGGTCCAAATATGGGCTGGGTAGGTGGGTGGGTCATGAATCAAATAACCTCGTTCTGCACTGTAGGGATGTTATGATTCACAATCTTACTTTTTAGTGTTTCCCAGTGGTTTTCCACTGATTTATCCCCTAGCAGTGCTGTCCATCCCATGTCAGCCAAGTCCCTTCTCATTCCTGCAAAGTTTGCCTTATCTTAGTTCGAACCTTTTATTCCTGCTTTATCTCTGTCCTTTTCCATGGTCAGGCTAAATGCAACTGAATTGCGATCACTATCCCTGATATGGTCACCAACTGTCACTTCACCCACTTACCCTTCTTCGTTCCCAAGGCGAGGTCTAGAATTGCATCTTCTCTTTTTGGGTTTATCGCTAATTGGCTGAAAAGAAAATCCTGGACACACAGAATGAATTCTCTCTCAGTGCCCCTTATATTGTTTGAATCCCTGTTGATAACGCAGCCCAAAGATGCGCTGGTTAGGTTGATTGGCCATGTGAAATTGTCCCTTCGTGTCGGGCGGTTCCCATGTATAGAGGAGCTGTCTGTTATGCTTTGCGAGGCTCAGCCACATTTTACACAGTGCCTGCCAAACCTTCCCCAACATCCACCAGACGTTTGGGGCAAATGCCCCCCACCCGCACTGATTATCCCACAAACTTGTGCCCACAACCCTTACTTCTATGTGGGCCAGGATGGCAGCGTGCATTCGGAGAACATGTAGGAGTCAGGCTTGAGTGGCACCAGGGGCAGGATCCCAGAGCGCACAACAGTGAGTCGCCATCATCCTCCAGCCATCAAGCCAGACTCACGACCATTGCCAGCCCAGGCCCATTAACAAGTTTGGATGTTTCTGGGAGACAGAGTGGTGGGATGACAGAGCACCAGCTACGTGAAGCGGGGTACGTTTAAGGCATCCATCATTGACCTTCCCTGCCGAACATCTGTTATCGCTGCCTGCCCCGTTTCCTCTGGCTCCTCATGTGACAGGACGTCCACCTCGCCCCATCGCCGCCCCCCCTCCTCCTTCTCCAGCTTGTCTCCCCGCTGCTGGGCGATGAGGGCGGCACGGTGGCACAGTGGTTCGCACTGCTGCCACACCCAGGTTTGATTCCCGACTTGCATCACTGTCTGTGTGGAGTTCTCCCCGTGTATGCTTGGGTTTCCTCCGAGTGCTACAGCTTCCTCCCACAGTCCAAAGTTGTGTAGGTTAGATGCATTGGACATACAACATTCTCCCTCAGTGTACCCAAACAGGCGCCAGATGGGGCAACTTGGGCATTTTCATAATACTTTCATTGCAGTGTTAATGTCAGTCTACTTGTGACTAATAAAAACGCTTTTAAAAACTTTATGTTGTGCAGAACGCAGCAAACTATGCTTATGCGTGAAGCACACAAAGGGTTGGAGCAGCGGAACCGCATTTTAAGCAGGCCGATGCAGCACTCTACTGTGGACCGAGAGGCTGCATGGGCCTCATGGTAGCGGGTCTACAACTCGGTCTCGGGCCTCCGTACAGATATCATCACCCATGACTTTAGCGGGTAACCCTGGTCACCCAGTAGCCATCCCGGCAGCATGGGCTGGTTTTGAAAGAGGTCACAGATGTCCGCTGCCTGAGGGCAAAGCTGTCATGGGCATTCCCTGGATGGCGTGCATCGACCTGCATGATCCACATGAGATGGTCACACACGATCTGCACATTCAGGGAGTGGAATCAAACTTTATGTACTTTCCTTCCCGGGCATAAAGGGCATATGTGACCTGCCACACTCGTCTGCGCACGAAGGCCTGAGAGTCCCCACTAAGGTCGCCATTGGGTGCCCGAAATGACCCAGATGCAAAAACGTTCAAGGCAGCCGTCACCTTAACCTCCACAGGGAGCGGATGGCCGCCCCTCCCCTGAGGTTCCAGGTGTGCGAGCACCTCACATAGATGACGCAGTGTGCTCTTGGAGAGCCGCAGCCAGCAGCGACATGTCGCCTCCGAGACAGTCTCAAATAAATTCCGAGGCCTGTGCCTCCTTGCCCTCTGCACCCTCTGCCTTATGTGCACCCTTTTGGGAGACTGCTCACCCACCTCCTGGACCTCAGCGGCAGCCCCCTGCCCTCCTTCCTGAGGGCCTGGTATTGACTATTCCTGCAATGGTCTCCCCACAGCCTCCACCTCCTGAGCGACCTCCTCTGCCTCCTCATCCGCCACCATAATGGCCAGCTCCAAATCTATCAGTCTAAGATCCATCTGCACAATGGGGTTTGGAAAGAGCAAAGAATGACAGATTAATGTCATTGGCTGCATAGACCCAGCACCACCCCATTTCCTCACTTGGGCCAGTTCCCCCACTTGTGGGTGCTGTCAACACCCCACAATCCATGGTGCCATGCGTGACCTGATTAGATTGTGTGAAGTTCCTATCATGACAAATGATGGCACAGATTATGCAGGTGAGTGTGTAGCTGTGGGCACTGCCCACCCTTGAACAATTGCCATGTGTGCATCTGCAACATCAGTTGCAGGCATGGTCAGTGTCACAGGGCAGAGGCAGGCTTAAGTCATCACCAGGTGGGTGCCCAGTGAGAGCAGATTCCGTGCAGTCTATGTGTGAACCTTGGCACCCCGGCCTGGAGCAGCAGCTGCTTGATGTGGTTAGGTCTCAGTCAGCACATGGTGCACTCGCAAGCGCCCCCCTCCCACTCCACTCCTCTCCCGGAACCCCAGCACTCAATGCAGTGCATAACCACACCCAAGGCAGACAATGCCACTGCACAAGCACTCCTTCAGGGCCCCTTCCCCACAAAGTAACAGCAGTATCCTCAGGGGGAAAGCTGAGCAGGACTCCATCAGGGCCCGTCCCCCAGTGAGCTCTGAGAAAATGGAAGCCCCCACCCCCCACCCCCACGCCACCCCAGGTATCACTGGTCCACCAGCCAGCACCTGAAGACAGCCTGGAGGAAGCCCACCAAGCATCTCCAGGGCTAGCCTGCAACATCTCCCGCACTTCGCTCACTTCAGGTCCATAGCACTCACGAAGCTCTGCAAAACATTGCTTCAGCTTCATTAGAATCATGGGGGCGACACTCCCAAAAAAATCGAAGTGTCGCATTCACGGGAAAACTGGAATAATTCACGCTGGTTTAATCATGGGAGTTCAGGCTCGAGTCTCCCACACTCTGCAGTGCAGAGGTGAATATCATTCAATTTCACAATTTCACAATGGAGGGGCTGAAACAGCAAACTGCACTGTCAACGTGCAGTTTGCTGACCAGCTCGATCGCTGGTCAGTCCGGGACCCCCACAGTGCTGCACCCCAAACACTCCACAACCCGATCGTGGCCCCTCTTCCATGTGCGGGCCAGACCCGAACACCCCCCCCCCCCCCTTCCCACGTCCCATCCCGATCTCCAGTCCCCATCCCACCCAGCCCCCCATCAGTGACGATCCACCCCACTCCCCTGCAGGCAGACCCCCGCCCCTACCTCCCCACAGCGGGCGGCAGACTCCACCCCCCGGGAGGCAGACCCCCACCGGCAGAAACCCCAATTGGCAGAACCCCCGGCCGACCATCCCCTCCCAGCCAGTTCCGATCGCTAGGCTCCCTCCTGCCCAGACCACATCCCAATACAGAGTGGCAGTGGGATCCCCACCCCCACCCATTGCCCTTAGGCCCTACCACCAGCAGGCCCCGCCCCTAGACCGCGCCCCAAGACCCCACTCCCTTGGCAATTCTAAATACTATTGAAATGATTGCCGCGCCTCCCAGCCGATTTCCGGCATCACACAGACATTGCCAGAGTTCCGTCCGAGGAGACGCAAGCGTCGTGCGAACGCTTACAGGAATCCTGTGAATCGGCCGACGCCTGACCCTCCCAGTCCGTTGCGCTATCAAAATAATCATGTTTCACGAGAGAACCTCAGCAAACAGGCCTCTCCCGCTGATCGACAATCTTTACTCTTTCATTAAATATTCAATTTTCTTTCCAAAGCATCAATTGATCCTGTCTTCACCAGATTCTCAGAAAGAACAATCGAGAATCTTAGGATTGAGCATTTGAAGAACTTCTTCTTTTATCATTATTCCTTCTTTCGCCAATGACTTTCCATCTGGATCCTTCCCACAGGGGGAATAGTTTCTCTCTCTAACTACTCTGCCCAGATGTCTCAGAGTTTTAAATCTCTCTTGAATCCTCTCTCCACGTTCTCCACTCGAGGAAACAGTCCCAGCTGCTTCCATCTACCCACAAAACGGTACTTCCTTATTTCTGGAGTCATTCTCGTGAATCTTTTCCACACACTCAGCAATACTTTCACATCCTCCCTCCAGTACAGTGTGCCTAACTAGAACAATGCTCTAGTTGAGGCAGAATCAGTTTTTACAATCGTGTAAATCACATTTTAACACATCTGTGCACATACATTAAGATAAACTTTTTGTGCTTTCCTCATTAGCAAGCACAGACGGTTAACATACGAAACAATCATATTGGAAAGCAAGTCTCATACCGATATAAATCTAAACCTCTGATCAACCTAGACAGTTCAGAGCAAACAAAGAAGGTTTTTATTTAGAGTGCAGTCAGTGTTGCAATGTTAGACATGGGGCAACCATGTTATGCAAAGCGATATCGTACAAACAGCAATGTGAGACAGGGAGACCGATGTTTTTACCTTTCAAAGCTGTCGTCTGAGAAACAGCGATTGTCCCCAGGAAACAAAGAGAATGTCACACACTTCCTCATAGCCCTGTTCACAGTACTGGCCCTGTGATCTTTACTGAGTTACAGACTGGATTCGAATTGATGGGTTCAGGATGGTCTATAAATAGAATAACAAATAACTGGGAGTATGTTACAGACTAGAATATAATCAAGGGTTTGGTGTGGTTTATATATGGAATAACAGATGTTTGGAACTGAGTTACAGATTGAAACATGGTCGAGGGGTTTGGGTGTTTTATATATAGAATAACAGATACTTGGAAATGAGTTCCAAACTGCAATCCAATCTCGGGGTTTGGGGTGGTTTATATATAGAATAATAGATACTCAGAAGTGAGTTAAAGACTGGTGTCTAATCGAGGATTTTGGAGTGGATTACATAAAATGACGGATACCTGGGAGTGAGTTACAGAGTAGAATCTGATTGAACGGTTCATGGTGGTTTATATACAGAATAACAGATACCAGGGAGTGTCACAAACTGGAATCTAATCGAGGGTTTTGGGTGGTTTATAGAACAACAGATACCTGGCAGTGAGTTACAAACTGGAATATAATCAATGGTTTTCGAGTGGCTTAAATGTAGAATATGCTGGGAGTGAATTTGTAATTGTCTCAGTTCCCAAATCTATCTTGTTGCCTTGCGATGTTGTCTTAAGTGTCACCTCCTCAGCTTCTGCTGAATATGTTACTGCACTTTGATCATTGGGTATCTGTCGTCTGAGGAGTTGGTAGTCAGCATCCTTTGGTCGTTTCTTCAGGCTTGTGTATGTTGAATCTTGTACTGGAACCATCTGGGGAGTGCTAGGCTTAGCCTCATCCTGCCTTTGGAGGCTTGCAGCTGGCTCAGCCTCGGCCTGCTCTCTTATTGAGCCTGAACCAGCCCAGACTCGGCCTGTATTCTGAGGCTTGCAGCAGGCACAGCCTCAGCCTGCTCGCTTATTGAGCCTGTGCTAGGCCCAACCTCATCCTGCCTTACAAGGCTTGCAGCAGGCCCAGCCTCGGCCTGCTCTCTTATTGAGCCTGTGCTAGGCCCAGCCACAGCCTGCATTCTGAGGCCTGCAGCAGGCCCAGCCTCGACCTCCACTGTCAGTTGCGAAGACCCCTTTGGCCTGCCCTGCACCCATTGGCCAATGGACTGGGCTTGCTCTTTGGTGTCAGATTGACTTCCAGGACTTAGCAGATCAGAGTAAATTCCTTCTTCCCCTGCAAAGAGGAAAGATCAATTTCAGTGGAAAAAGAAACATAAGAACAAGAAGTAGTTGGATGCAGCGAGCTTGGTTCTCGTGCTGTGGTATTATTATGCTGATCCTATCAACTCTATTCTCCACTCCACTCGCCATTCTCTTTTAGAAAATGCCCAAATATCTCTCAACTGCTCTCTTGAATCTACTCAAGGACAGATCATCTACCACTCTCTGGGTAGAGAATTTCAAAGACTTACCACTCTCTCACTGAAAAGTATCAAATTTGATCTCTCAGCCTGAAACCGTGACCCCCATGTCCCAGACTCCGCAACCGGGGAAAACATCCAGTAAGTAGGTTGCACTTGAAACTGTGAGAGATCTGTGTACGTTTCAAACAGATCACCTCTCAAACGATTAGCTTCCAGAATACTAATCTCACATCAGCCAATATCCCTCAGCCCAGGAATCAGCAGCAAAATGATTTTTTCTGTCTCGCTCGAAGGTAAGTTAATTCGGCAAGGAGACCAAAACTGTTCGCAGTATTCCAGGTGTGACAGTACCAAAGTAGCTATAACAAGAATACCTCACTCTAGTACACCAAATGCTTGTGTAAAAGAGGCAAACATGGGTTTCGAGCTGATTCCTGTGCCCGCTTGTTTGACAAATCTCCAGGCAAGGGAGATCGGGAGGCAGATTAACACAGAGACAGTCTGAGCATCTCCAAAATGATAAAATTACATTCAGTGATCTTAACAAATAAAAAACTCCTTGTTACACTGCCCCACAATCAAATATTCTGAACAGGTACAGCACGAGGTTAGGGACAGAATAAATCTCCGTGTACACAGTCCCCATCAAACACTCCCAGGACAGGTACCGCACAGGGTTAGATACTGATTAAAACTCCCTCCACACTGTCCGCATCAAACACTCTCCGGACAGGTACAGCACAGGGTTAGATACAGAGTAAAACTCGATCTACACTGTCTCCATCAAACACTCCCAGGACAAGTATAGCACAGGGTTAGATAGAGTGTGAAGCTCCCTGTACACTGTCCCCATCAAAAACTCCCAGGACAGGTACGGGACGGGGTTACATACAGAGAAAATCTCCCTCTACACTATCCCCATCAAACACTCCCAGGACAGGTACAGCACAGGGATCGATACAAAGTAAACCTTCATCTCTACTATCCGCCATCAAACACTTCCAGGACAGGTACAGCACAGGATTAGAGACAGAGTACAACTTCCTCCACACGAACCCCCATCAAACACTTCTAGGACAGGTACAGCACGGTGTTAGATACAGAGTAAAACTCCCTCGACACTGTCCCCCATCAAACAGTCACCGTTGTGCTGGCAGAAAGGTCCTGACCTCCTCCTACCCACAGTAATGGACAGCAGTTTGTTCGCCAGTCAGACACTTTCGGGGTACCGGCTGGATTGAACCCCTACCTTGGTTATGTCTCCTTTTCTTTTCACTGTTGCCTAGACACAAGAAGTAAAATAAGAGAAAGTCAGTATCAGGTGATATTGAGTCTCTGTTATCACTCCCTCCCTCTCCCCACTCTCTCCCTCTGCTGCCACCCTCCCTTCCTCTCCCACTAAAACCCCAGTTCCAGTGCGAGATTCCCTCTTTGCCGCACAGCACCAGTGCGAGATCTCCTGTCTCTCACACCCCAGTGCGAAATCTCCGGTCTCTCACACCCCCGGTGCGAGACCCCCTGTCTCTCACACCCCCATTGCGAGACCCCCTGTCTCTCACACTCGCAGTGCGAGTTCCCCTGTCCCTCACACCCCCAATGTGAGATCCGCTCTCTCACACCCTAAGTGTGAATTCCCCTGTCTCTCACACCCTCGTGCGAGATCCCCTGTCTCTCACATCCCCAGGCGAGATCCCCTGTCCCTCACATCGCCAATGCGAAATCACCTGTCTTTCACACCCCCAGTGTGAGATCCCCTGTCTCTCACACCCTCGTGCGAGGTCCCCTGTCACTCACACCCCCAATGCGAGATCCTTGACCTCTGACACTCAATGTTCGGGAAGCATTCTGGGATTAAGAGGAGATTGTTTGCTGCTATGAGAACAAACCCAATACTTAACTGTTCTGCTGATGGCACAGATAGAAGGTGAACAGCAAAGCTGCCGTACAAACTGCCAAGAAAATCGCAGTGAGAATAATCTTCACTTTCTGGTACTGAACTGAGGAAACATCTGTAAATAGAACAATATGGAGAAAGAGAGTCGTTCAATAGCAAATGACAACAGCAGGACATTCTCTCACATGCAGTGCGTGTGCACTTGTATGTGTGCATATGTGTCAGCGTGTGTGTTGCCTTCTTGAAACGCTGCAGTCCTCGTGCTGTGTGATCCACAATGCCATAGTGATTGTTAAAATTGAGAGTCTCGCTGGGCTATTTCTGACAGGAGTTGAGAGTCAACCACATTGCTGTCGCTCGATTCACAGGTAGGCCAGTCAGGGTAAGGACGGCAGAGTTTCTTCCCTAACGGACAGTAGTGAACCCAACCATTTCCAACAATGGTTTCATGGCCATTAGTAGATTCTTAAATCCAGATTTTTGTTATTGAATACAAATTCCACTGTCTGTGAGTGTGTGCATGTGCGCGTACATGTGTTTGTATGTATGTGTGTGTGCTCATAAGTGTGAGTGTGTGCATGTGTGTGTGCACGTGCGTGTACGATCATGTGTGTATGTGTGTGTGTGCGCATGCCCGAGTGTGTGTACGTGTGTTTGTTTACGTCTGCACATGTATGTGTGTTTGTGTATGCGCTCGCGTCAGTGTGTTTGTGTGTGTATGTGCGTGCGTGCACGGGTCTGTGTGTGTGCGTGCATGAGTATGTGTGTATGAATGAAAAAAAAAATTCACACTCCTGATGTGTGCCTCCCAGATGGTGGACAGATTTTGGGGAGTTAGCAGGCGAGTTAATTGATACAAGACGGTTTCAGAGTGTCTGAGCAGTATCCCTCCATATATCATGACGCAGGATATATTACAGTGACAGTGGTAGAATTGATCATCAACCCCCAGGACATGGGGGCGGGGGAGGATTCAGTGTGGGTAACGTCACTGAATAGCAAGGATTTGTCCATGCATTTGAGATGTAGTAAAATGATAGTTGTTACCTGGTAGAATTTTGATAGTGTTGCTGTAGCCACAGGTTTCTCCCAAATCAACAGTCTGCTCGACTCCTCCTGCAGCTTCCTTGCATTTATAAACCGTTTCTCCAAGCTGAGAATCGAGTGTGACATCCAAAATCATCCCACCAAACTGCAGCTCATGCCTCTGATCACTGATAACCTTCTTGTTCCCTCTGAACCACTCAACAGCCGAGTCACGCAAGCTGGAACACATCAGTTCCACTTTGCATGTCCCACTGCTGGGCTGCTTTCTCTCGAGGCAAATCTGCAGCTCTCCAGCAGTACCTAGTGTGAAAAAGAGATTCGTAACTCGAGCAGCTGGCTGCAAGCAAAGATCTATTTTTATTCTCTCACAAGATGTGGGTGTCGCAGGCTGGAACGGCATTTATTGTCCATCCCGAATTGGTCTTGAGAAGGTGGTGGTGAGCTGCCTTCTTGAACCGCGTCAGTCCCCGTGATGTAGGTATGCCCACAGTGCTGCTAGAGAGGGTGTTTCAGGATTTTGACACAGCGACAGTGAAGGAACAGTGATATATTTCCAAGTCAGGATGCTGAGTGACTTGGAGGGGAACCTCCAGGTGGTGGTCTTTCTGCTACTCTTCTAGATGGTAGAGGTCGTGCAATTGAAGGGTGCTGTCGAAGGAACCTCAGTGAGTTCCTGCAGTGCATCGCGCAGAGGCTACTCATGGCTGCCACTGTGCGTCAGTGGTGGAAGGAGTGAATGTTTTTGGAAGGGCTGCTTTATCTTTGGCGGTGTAGAGCTTCTTGGATGTTGATGGAGCTGCACTTACCAAGGCAAGAGCAGACTATTCCATCATACTCCTGACTTGTGCCTGATGATGGGTCTGTCTTCACAAAGGAAGACATGAATAATGTACCAAAAGCTCTGAGAGCAACAAGTTTTAATGAAGTGCTGAAGTAAATCAGTATTAATAGGGAAATGGTTTGGGGGAAAATAATGGGATTGAACAAAGAGCAAAGAAAATTACAACACAGGAACAGGCCCTTCGGCCCTCCAAGCCTGCACCGACTTTGCTGCCCGACTGAACTAAAGCCCCCTATCCTTCCGGGAACCTTATCGCTGTATTCCCATCTTATTCATGTATTTGGCAAGATGCCCCTTAAAAGTCACTATCGTATCTGCTTCCACTACCGTCCCCAGCAGCGAGTTCCAGGCACCCACCACCCTCTGTGCAAAAAACTTGCCTCATACATCTCCTTTAAACCTTGCCCCTCGGAACTTAAGCCGATGCCCCTAGTAATTGACTCTTCTACTGTGGAAAAATAGCGTCTGACTATCCATTCTGTCCCCCCTCACGGACTTGTAGACGTTGATCAGTTCTCCCGCTCAACGTCCGTCGTTCCAGCGAGAACAAACTAAGTTTCTCCAACCTGTGCTCACAGCTATATTGATTGGCAATGATAAATTGACACTCCGGTCAGGGGAATTAGCAAGGTAAATATGAAGGATGAGGGGAATAGGGTCTGGGTGGGATTATGGTCGGTGGCAGACTTGATGCTCTCAATGGCTTCCTTCTGCACTGCAGGCATTCTATTCTATGAAATTTCTTCTGTACCCTCTCCAAAACCTCCACATCCTTCTGGTAGCGTGAAGACCAGAATTGAACACGATATTCCAAGTGCAGCCTAACTAATGTTCCATAAAGATGCGATATGACTTGACAATTTTTAAACTCAATGCCCCGGCCGATGAAGGCAAGCATGCTGTATGCATTCTTGACTACCTTATATAAAAACACAGCACAAAACAGGCCGTCCGGCCCCACAAGTTGTGCCGAACATATCCCTACCTTCCCAGCCTACCTATAACCCTCCATCCTATTTAGCCCCATGTACTCATCCAGGAGTCTCTTAAAAGACCCTATTGAGTTTGCCTCCACCACCACTGACGGCAGACGATTCCACTCGCCCACAACCCTCTGTGAAAAAGTTCCCCCAAACATTTCCCATGTACCTACCCCCCAGCACCTTAAACCTGTGTCCTCTCGCAGCAGCCATTTCCACCCTGGGAAAAAGCCTCTGAGAGTCCACTCGATCTATGCCTCTCAAAATCTTATATACCTCTATTAGGTCTCCTCTCATCCTACGTCTCTCCAAGGAGAAAAGACCAAGCACCCTCAGCCTATCCTCATAAGGCATGCCACTCAATCCAGGCAACATCCTTGTTAATCTCCTTTGCACTCTTTCAATCCTTTCCACATCCTTCCTGTAATGAGGCGATCAGAACTGAGCACAGTACTCCAAGTGGGGTCTGACGAGGGTCTTATATAGCTGCATCGTTATCCCCGGACTCCTAAACTCAATCCCTCGATTGATAAAGGCCAGCACACCATACGCCTTCTTAACCACCTCCTCCACCTGCGGGGCCGATTTTTGCGTCCTATGGACCCGGACCCCAAGGTCCTTCTGATCCTCTACAGTACTGATAGTCTTTCCCTTTATATTGTCACTCCTTCATCCCATTTGACCTGCCAAAATGGACCACTACGCACTTATCTGGGTTGAAGTCCATCTGCCACTTGTCCGCCCAGTCTTGCATCCTATCTATGTCCCTCTGTAACTTTTGACATCCCTCCAGACTATCCACAACCCCAGCAACCTTTGTGTCGTCGGCAAACTTACCAACCCATCCCTACACGTCCTCATCCAGGTCATTTATGAAAATGACAAACAACAAGGGTCCCAGAACAGATCCCTGGGGCACACCACTGGTCACCGACCTCCATTTAGAAAAAGACCCATCTATACCCACTCTCTGCCTCCTTTTGGCAAGCCAGTTCTGGATCCACAGGGCAGCAGCCCCTTGGATCCCATGCCCTCTCACTTTTTCTCGAACCCTTGCATGGGGGACCTTATTGAACGCCTTGCTAAGATCCATATAAACCACATCTACCGCTTTCCCTTCGTCAATGTGTTTCGTCACATTTTCGGAGAACTGCACCAGGCTCGTAAGGCACGATCTGCCTTTGACAAAGCCATGCTGAGTATGCTTGAGCATACTAAACCTCTCAAAATGCTCATAAATCTTGTCCCACAGGATCTTCTCCATCAGCTTACCAACCACTGAGGTTAGACTCACCGGTCGGTAATTTCTTGGGCTATCCTCATACCCTTTCTTGAAAATAGGAACCACATTCGCAATCCTCCAATCCTCCAGCACCTCTCCTGTCTCCATCGACCTTCTCCACCTGCGTTGCCACTTTCAGTGACTTGTATAACTGCACACCCAGATCCCTCTGCCTGTCAATATTCTTAAGGGTTCTGCCATTTACTGTATAATTCCCATCTATATTAGACCTCCCAAAATGCATTACCTCACATTTGTTCATTAAACTCCATCTGCCATCTCTCCGCCCAAGTCTCGAAACATTCGATATCCTGCTGTATCCTCTGACAGTCGCCATTGCTATCTGCAATTCCTCCAATCTTTGCATCGTCTGCTAATCAAACCAGTTACATTTCCCTCCAAATCATTTATATATATTACAAGCATCAAAGGTCCCAGCATTGATCCCTGAAGAACGCCACTTGTCACAGCCCTCCTTTCAGAAACGCACCCTTCCACTACTACCCTCTGTCTTCTATGACCGAGGCAGTTCTGCATCCATCTTGCCAGCTGATCTCTGATCCCGTGCGGCTTAACCTTCTGTACCAGTCTGCCATGAGGGACCTTGTCAAAGGCCTTACTGAATTTCATGTAGACAACATGCACTGCCCTACCCTCATCAATCATCTTCGCCACTTCCTCGAAAAACTCGATTAACTAAGTGAGACACGACCTCCCCAGCACAAAACCATGTTGTGTCTCACTAATACGTCCACTTATTTTCAAGTGGGAGTAAATGCTGTCTCGAAGAATCTTCTCCAATAATTTCCCCACCATTGGCTGAAGGCTCACCGGCCTTTAATTATCTGGTTTATCCTTACTACCCTTCTTAAACAAAGGAACAACGTTATCCAATCTTCTGGGACCTCCCCTGTACTAGTGAGGATACAAAGATTTCTCTCAAGTCCCTAGCAGTTTCCTCCCTTGCATCTCTCAGTATTCTGGCATGTTTCCCATCAGGTCCCGTGGACTCATCTAATTTAGTGCTTCTCAAATACCCCAATATCGCCCCCTTTTTCGTCTCATCATGACCCAAACTATCTACACACACTTCTCCAGACTCATCATCCAACAAGTCCTCCTCTTTTGTGACAACTGATGCAAAGTATTCATTTGATACCGCGCCCATTTCCTCCTTTCCTCCAGCTCCACGCATAGATTTCCTTCCCTGCCCTCCCCCAGGCTACTTGCTTTCTCTTCATATATGCATAAAAAGGGATTTTCCTTAATCCTGCTGGCCAATGACATTTTGTGACCCCATTTAGCCCTCCCTACTCCTTGCTTAAGCTTCTTTCTACTTTTCTTATATTCCACTTTTCCTTCGTGTGTTCCCATTCTCCTAGCCTTGACAAATGCTTCCTTGTTCTCCAGACAAGAGAGAAAATGCTGGAAAATCTCAGCAGGTTTGGCAGCATCTGTAAGGAGAGAAAAGAGCTGACGTTTCGAGTCCAGATGACCTTTTGTCAAAGCTAAAAGACATAGAAACTCAGAGATATTTATAGTGCAGGGTGAGGAAATGAAAGATGAGTCATAGCCACAGGAACCATGAGCTTCCTTTTTTCTCTTTGACTAGGCTCACAATATCTCTCGCTATCCAAGTTTGCCAAAGCTTGTCATAATTATCCTTCAGCCTTATAGGAATGTGCCAGTCCTGAATTCCTATCAACTTGCACTTGAAAGCCTCCCACATGCCAGAAATTGATTTGCCCTCAAATATCTGCCCCAATCTATATTCTTCAATTCCTGCCTAATAATGTTGTAATTAGCCTTCCCCTGATTTAGCACCTTCACTTGAGGACTATTCTTATTTTGATCCATCAGTACCTTAAAGCTTACTGAATTATGGTCACTGTTCCCAAACTGCTCTCCTCCTGAATCGACAACACCCGGCCAGGCTCATTCCCCAATACCAGGTCCAGTACGGCTCCTTTCTGAGTTGGACTATCGACATACTAGTTCCAGACACCGTCCTGGGATGTGCTTTACAAACTCTGCCCCATCCACAGCGCTAGCACTTAGTAGTCCCAGTCATTTTCGGGAAGTTAATATCTCCCTCCACAGCAACACTGTTACTTTTGCACCTTGCCAAAATCCGCCGACATATCTGTTCCTCTGTCGCTGGATGTTGGGAGGCCGACAGTAAACCCCCAACATTGTGACTACACCCTTCTTATTCCTGAGCTCTACCCATGTTGCCTCGCTGTATGAGCTCTCTGAGGTGTCCTCCCACAGTACATTTGTGATATTCTCCAGTAGTGCAACTCCCCCACCACTTTTCGATCCCCTTCTATCCCACTGGAAACATCTGTATCCTGGAACGTTAAGCTGCCAATCCTGTCCTTCCCTTAACCAAGTCTCTAATGGCAACAACATCATAATTCCAAGTATTAATCCAAGCCATAAGTTCTTACCTGTTACACTTCCCGCATTGAAACAAATGTACGTCAGTCCACCAGATCATCTTTGATTCGCAAACACACGCTGCCTGCTCTTTCACTGAATCTTACTGGCCCTACTCGCTAATCCCCCGTAAGCGAGCGGCACGGTGGCACAGTGGTTAGCACCGCTAACGTACAACGCGAGGGATCAGGGTTCGATTCCCTGCGTGGGTTACTGTCTGTGTGGAATTTGCACGTCCACCCCATATCTGAGTGGGTTCCTTCCGGCTGTTCTGGTTTCCTCCCACGGTCTGAAAGACGTGCTGGTTAGGTGCATTGACCCAAACAGGTGTCCAACTGTGGCGACTCGGGGAATTTCATGGTAACTTAATTGCAGTGTTAATGTAAGCCTTACTTGTGACTAACGCAAGAACTTTTACATTGTGTTAATTCACCTTTGCTTTGGTTCCGACCCCCTGCCAAACTACTTTAAACCCTCCCGTGTGACATGAGCAAACCTCCCGGTCGGAATATTTATGCCCCTCCAGTTTAGATGCAAGCTGTCCTTGTACAGATCCCACCTGCCCCGCAAGAGATCCCAGTGGTCCAGATATCTGGAACCCTTCCCCCTACACCAGCGACATGTTGAGCTGTACTACCTTCCAATTTCTAGCCTCACTGGTACATAGCAAAGGTAATAATCCTAAGATTACAACCCTCGAGGTCCTGCATTGTTAAATTTCTATCTAACTCCCTAAACTGCTGCTGCAGGACCTCATCACTCTTTCTAAGCAGTTCTCTAAGGCCTTATAATCTTCATCTCAGTGTACATAACGAAATAGCCCGAGACGGGGATGGTAGGATGGCACAGTGGCTAGTACTGCTGCCTCAATGCACGAGCGATCCGGCTTTAATTCCAGCCTCGATCACTGTCTGTTTAGAGTTTGCACGTTCTCCCCGTGTCTGTGTGGGTTTCCTCCGGGTGCCCCGTTTTCCTCCGACAGTCCGAAGTTACAGAGTTAAAGATTCCTACAGTGCAGAAGGAGGCCATTCGGCCCATCAATGCTGCAAGGAACGCAATCCCAGCCAGGCTCTATCCCCGAAACCCCATGCATTTAACCAAGCTTGTCCCTCTGACACTATGGGGCAATTTAGCATGGCCAATCCACCGAACCCGCACATCCTTGGACTGTGGGAGGAAACCGGAGAACCCGGAGGAAACCCACGCAGACACGGGGAGAACGTGCAGGCTCCGCACTTTCAGTGACCCAAGCCAGGAATCGAACCCAGATCACTGGCGATGTGAGGCAGCAGTGTTAACCACTGTGCCACCGTGTCGCATGCATGTTAGGTTGATTGGCCATACTAAATTGACCCGAGTGTCAGGGGATTGGCAGGGTAAATATGTGGGGTTATGGGAATAGGGCCTGGGTGGCATTATGGTCGGTGCAAACTCGATAGGCCAAACGGCTTCCTTCTGAACTGCATGAATTCTGTGATTCTATGAAATTGGGACACGTTTTGTGTCATTTTCCAGTTCTTTGGACTCTGTACTGGTTACTGCAGATTGGAGGGTAGATAATGTGAGCCCACTATTCAGAAAGGGAGGTTGAGAGAAACAGGGTACGATGGACGAGTGAGCCTGACATCAGTATTGGGGAAGTTGCTAGAGTCCATTATCAAGTATTTCAAAATTCAGCAGTTGGAAAACAGTGGTATAATCAGACAATGCCAGCATCTATTTACAAAGGAAAAATCATGCTTGATGAATCTATTGGAATTATTTGAGAATGTAACTAGTAGAAGAGAACTGGAGAATGTGATTTATTTGGACTTTCAGAAGGCTTTTAAGAAGTTAGTGTCTTGAGATGGATAGAAAGGTAGTTAGCAGGCAGGGAACAAAGAGTTGGCATAAATTGGTCTTTTTTCAGTTGGTAAGCAGTGACTCGTGGACTACTGCAGGGACCTGTGCTGGGGTCCCAACTGTTCACATTATAGATTGATGATTCGGAAGAGGGAACGAAATGCATTATCTCCAAATTTGCAGATGACAAATTATGGTGGGAGGGTGAGCTGTGAGGGGGATGCAGGGATTCTTTAACGTGATTTGGACAGGCTGAATGAGTGCGCATAAGCATGGCAGATGCAGTATAACGTGGACAAATGTGAGATTATCCACTTTGGTGGCAATAATAGGAAGACAGATTATTATCTGAATGGGTGTAAATTGAGAGAGGTGGATTCTCACCGATAACTTGGTGTCCTCGTGCATCAGTTGCCGAAAGTAAGCACTTAGGGACAGCAGGCAGTAAAGAAGGCAAATAGTATGTTGGCCTTCATAACGAGAGATAAGAGTGTCGGATTAGGGATGTTTTATTGCAATTGTGTCGGGTGTTGGTGAGGCCACACTTTGAGTATTGTGTGCAGTTTTGGTGTCCGTATCTGACGAAGGGTATCCTTGCTATAGGGGGCAAGCAGCAAAGGGTTGCCAGGCTCATTCATGGGGTGGCAGGTCCGTCATGTGAGGAGAGACTAAATCAATTAGGGCTATATTCACTGGAGTTTACAAGAGTGAGAGGGGATCTCATAGAAATTATTAAATTCTAACAGCATTAGATTGGGTAGATTCAGAATGTTCCTGATGGTGCGGGAGTCCAGAATTAGGTATCGTACTTTGAGGATAAGGGATGAACTGATTAAGACTGAGGTGAATAAAAATGTCTTCAGCCAGTGAATGGTGAATCTGTGGAATTCAATACCACAGCAAGAAGTTAAGTTGTGATTTCAATATATTAGGTATAACTCAAGGGATCAAGCGATATGCGGGGCGGGGGGGGGGGGGGGGCGGGGGGAGGTGATCCGTTTCTGAGTAGCTGACTGAGAAGATGAGGGTTAGAGGTTATGCTGTAACAATGAGAGGCAGACATGAGAAATATTTCTAAAATCAACAAATGATTTTAGAAGAGAGAGATGTATGACATGTATGGGCAACAGGGAGCAAATAAGGTGCTTGAAGAGTATAAAAAGTCCAAGAAACTACTTAAGAAAGAAATCAGGAAGGCTAAAAGAAGACATGAGGTTGCTTTGGCAGACGAGGTGAAGGATAATCCTAAGAGCTTCTACAGGTATATTAAGGGCGAAAGAATAGTAAGGGATAAAATTGGTCCCCTTGAAGATCAGAGTTGTCGGCTATGTATGGAACCAAAAGAAATGGGGGAGATATTAAATGGGTTTTCTGCATCCGTATTTACTAAGGAAACTGGCATGGAGTCTCTAGAAATAAGGGAAACAAGTAGGAAGGTCATGGAACCTATACAGATTAAACGGGAGGAGGTGCTTGTTGTCTTGGGGCAAATCAGAGTAGATAAATCCCCAGGACCGGACAGGGTATTCCCTCGGACCTTGAAGGAGACTAGTGTTGAAATTGCAGGGGCCCTGGCAGATATATTTAAAATGTCGGTATCCATGGATGAGGTGCCGGATGATTGGAGGATAGCTCATGTTGCTCCGTTGAATAAAAAAGGCTCAAAAAGTAATGCGAGAAATTATAGGCCGGTAAGTTTGACGTCAGTAGTAGGTAAACTATTGGAAGGAGTATTAAGAGATAGGATCTACATATATTTGGATAGACAGGAGCTTATTCGGGAGAGCCAACATGGCTTTGTGCGTGGGAGGTCATGTTTAACTAATGTATGAGAGTTTTTTGAAGAGGTTACCAGGAAAGTGGATGAAGGGAAGGCAGTGAATGTTGTCTACATGGACTTCAGTAAGGCCTTTGACAAGGTCCCGCATGGGAGCTGAGTCAGGAAGGTTCAGTCGCTAGGTATACATAGGTTAGGACTTTATTCCCTGGAGCGTAGAAGAATAAGGGGAGATTTGATAGAGGTGTATAAAATTATGATGGGTGTAGATAGAGTGAATGCAAGCAGGCTTTTTCCACTGAGGCAAGGGGAGAAAATAACTAGAGGACATGGGTGAGGGGGGAAAGTTTAAAGGGAATATTAGGGGGGGCTTCTTCACACGGAGAGTGGTGGGAGTTTGGAATGAGCTGCCAGATGAGGTGGTGAATGCTTTTAATATTTAAGAAAAACTTGGACAGGTACATGGGTGAGAGGGGTGTGGAGGAATATGGTCCAGGTGCAGGTCAGTGGGACTAGGCACAAAAATGGTTCGGCATAGGCAAGAAGGGCCAAAAGGCCTGCTTTTCTGCTGTAATGTTCTATGGTTCTAAATGAGACGCCATCAAATCTGAATTTCAAAATGAGACTGAGAGAGGTTTTTTCTGAATCAAAGGGATTTCAGGAAAAGGTGAGTAGATGGTGTTTGATCCCAAAGTAGACAAGATCAAATTGAAAAGTTCAACAGCTTTGTACTGCCTGTCCTCAACTGCCTCACACTCAGACACTCCCTCACACTCACACACGCCCCTCTCACCCTCCTGCACACACCCTCTACCCGATAGGCACCCTCCATCACAAGCTCACACCTCCCCCTCACATTGTCTCCCTCACACACCCCCACCCGTTTCCCTCACCCCTTCTCCCTTATCCTCTCAAACACCATTCCTTAAGCACCCTCACTTATACCCTCACACACCCTCACCATCATACCCACCCTCAAACCTCTCCTTCTTATGCATTCTCCTTCTCTCACATTCTTTCCTTCACACCCACTTCCTCATGTGTGTTCTCCCTCATACTCACCCCCTCTGCCACACTCTCCACCTCGCTCTCCCTCACACACTCTCTCTCACACTCACACCGTCCTTCAGACTCACTGCTCCTCTCCCTCACACACATTCACTCACGCTGATGCTCACTCACAACTCACACCCTTTCATCTTAAACATTCTCCCTCCCTCACATCCTTTCCTGCACACTCGCCCTCCTCCGCAGTTTCACCGTCCCTGCCCTCACTCGTCCTCACTCCCTCCTCCACCCTTCCCTGCACTCACCTCCTCCCTCAACCCCACCCTCCCACTCCCTCCTCCCGTCCTCTGCACTCTAGAGTCATAGAGGTTTATAGCATAGAAACCGGCCCTTCTGCCCAACTTGTCTCTCCCACCCTTTTTTTTTAACCACGAAGCTAGTCCCGATTGCTTGCATTTGACCCTGTATACCCATCTGAACCATGTAGCTGTCTAAACGTTTTTTAAAAGGCACAATTGTACCCGTCTCCACTACTATCTCTGGCAGCTTGTTTCAGACACTCATTAACTTCTGTGAAAAAAATTTCCTCTTAGGACCCGTTTGTATCTCTCCCCTCTCACCTTAAATCTATGTCCTCTAGTTTTCCCCTACCTCTGGGAAAAGATGTTGACTATCTAACTGATCTATGCCCCTCATTATCTTACAGACCACTATTCTCACCACTAAGTCCTCCTCAGTCTCCTGCTCTCCAGGGAAAAATGTCCCAGTCTATCCAGCCTCTCCTTATAACTCAAACCATGGGGTCCCGGTAACATCCTAATAAATGTTTTCTACATTCTTTCTAGTTTAATAATCTCCTTTATATAATAGGATGACCAGAACTGTACACAGCATTCGAAGTATGGCCTTACCAATGTCTTGGACAAATTCAACAAGACGTCCCAACTGCTGTATTCATGGTCTGAACGAGTAAACCAAATATGCCGAATGCCTTCTTCACCACTCTGTCCACTCCTTTGCACTCACCACCTCCCCCGCACTCTCACCCTCCATCATAGTCACCCTCCATCAAAGTCACCCTCCATCATAGTCACTCTCCATCACAGTAACCCTATCTCACACACCCCTTCCCCACACATCCTCTACCACTCCCTCTCTCTCAGCCGCGAACTCAATTCATCTGCTTCACTCCATCTTTTCACTTTTTCGTCTCACATCCTCCCCTTGATTCTCTCACTCTTGCTGACTCTCTCTGTGGCTCCCTCCCTCTCAATGCCTCTTTCTCACTCATCCTCTCTCACTCCCTTCCTCCTACTCCCTCTCTTCACTCCCACCCCTTCCCACTTTCTTCATTTCCTCCATCACCACTCTCTCCCTCATTAACCCCTTCATCACTCAAAACTTCCTCCCTTACTACTCACTCTATAACTCACTCACCATTCCTTCCCTGTCCCTCCCTCACTCTATCCCTCACCCCTTCACTACTGCCTCCCTCCATCACTCTTTCCCTCCCTCACACACAACTCCCTCCTTCATTCACCATTCCCTCCCTCACTCACTTACCACTCCCTCCCTCACTCAATCACCACTTCCTCCGTCACTCTTTCCATCAGTCACTCACCACTCGCTCTCTCCATAACTCACTCACCAATCCCTCGGTCACTCTTTCCCTCCCTCACTCACCACTCCCTCCCTCACTCACCACTCCACAGTGACAGCAGGATCATGGTTCCCCACAGCTTTCCATACACTGGATCCATTGGTTGATTCCTGCGGATTGGAAGGTGCAGAGAGATGATGGACGAAAGAGGCTGAGAGAATCTTCAGAGACTGCTGATGAATTGAATCCGTTCAGTGCAAGAATTGAAGGGTTCGGTCAAGAAACTTGCGATAGCATCTGAGATTCGGTCACTTCCTGAGAAAAGGTGTCAGCTGCTAACATCCACAAAACCAAAATAAACCTCACAGCACAAAACTCTTCTCGGAACTGACCACGAAAAAGAGAGAGAGAGAGAAACAGAGTTAAAACAACAACAGGGATGGAAAGAGAGAAGGAGTAACAGAAAGAGGAACACAAGGGAAACAGACAGGAGAGACGAAAAAGCAGCGACAGAGATTGAAAAACAGAAATAGAGATAGAAAGGAACAAAATGGCAGAGAAAGACGGAGAGAGAAACAGATTAATACAGAAAGGTAACCAGAGAGACGCGGGCAGACAGAAGCAGAGGCCAAAAGGGAGAGACAGCTACAGAGAGAGAAAGAGAAACAGGGAGACAGCCGCGGGGGCCAGAAAAGAGAGAAAGAAATGGAGAGAGGGAGAAAGAAACAGAGATAGGTAGAGAGAGAAACACACACACGCACATACACACAGAAACAGAGAGAAAGAGAGAGAGAGAAAGAGAGAGAGAAACGAAGACAGAGAGTGAATCTGAGAGAGAGTGGAACAGGGAAAGAGAGAGAGGCAGGGAGAAAGAGACAGAGAGGGACAGGCATGGCGAGAACGAGAGAGAGACAGAGAGAGAGAGAGGCAGGGAGAGAGAGAGGCAGGGAGAGAGAGGCCGGGAGAGAGAGGCAGGGAGAGAGAGGCCGGGAGAGACAGGCAGGGAGAGAGAGGCAGGGAGAGAGAGCGAGAGAGAAACAGGGAGAGAGACAGAGAGCCAGGGAAATAGAGAGAGGGGCAGGGAGAGAAAGAGAGAGAGACAGGGAGAGAGGTAGACGAAGCGAAGCAGGGAGAGAGAGAGAGAGGAACGAGAGAGAGGCAGGGGGAGAGAGAGAGCGAGGCAGGGGGAGAGAGAGTGGTAGGGAGAGAATGAGGCAGAGAGCGAGGCAGAGAGGGAGAGAGAGGCAGGGAGAGAGAGAGGCGGGGAGAGAGAGAGCGCGAGGCAGGGAGAGAGAGTGAGGCAGGGAGAAAGAGAAAGAGAGAGAAGGGCAGGCAGAGAGAGAGAGAAAGAAAGGCAGGGAGAGAGAGATAGAACATAGAACATAGAACATAGAACATAGAACATTACAGCGCAGAACAGGCCCTTCGGCCCACGATGTTGCACCGACCAGTTAAAAAAAAAAACTGTGACCCTCCAACCTAAACCAATTTCTTTTCGTCCATGAACCTATCTACGGATCTCTTAAACGCCCCCAAACTAGGCGCATTGACTACTGATGCTGGCAGGGCATTCCAATCCCTCACCACCCTCTGGGTAAAGAACCTACCCCTGACATCGGTTCTATAACTACCCCCCCTCAATTTAAAGCCATGCCCCCTCGTGCTGGATTTCTCCATCAGAGGAAAAAGGCTATCACTATCCACCCTATCTAAACCTCTAATCATCTTATATGTTTCAATAAGATCCCCTCTTAGCCGCCGCCTTTCCAGCGAAAACAATCCCAAATCCCTCAGCCTCTCCTCATAGGATCTCCCCTCCATACCAGGCAACATCCTGGTAAACCTCCTCTGCACCCTCTCCAAAGCCTCCACATCCTTCCTGTAATGTGGGGACCAGAACTGCACACAGTACTCCAAGTGCGGCCGCACCAGAGTTGTGTACAGTTGCAACATAACGCTACGACTCCTAAATTCAATCCCCCTACCAATAAACGCCAAGACACCATATGCCTTCTTAACAACCTTATCTACTTGATTCCCAACTTTCAGGGATCTATGCACACATACACCTAGATCCCTCTGCTCCTCCACACTATTCAAAGTCCTCCCGTTAGCCCTATACTCAACACATCTGTTATTCCTACCAAAGTGAATTACCTCACACTTCTCCGCATTAAACTCCATCCGCCACCTCTCGGCCCAACTTTGCAACCTGTCTAAGTCTTCCTGCAAACTACGACACCCTTCCTCACTGTCTACCACACCACCGACTTTGGTGTCATCAGCAAATTTGCTAATCCACCCAACTATACCCTCATCCAGATCATTAATAAATATTACAAACAGCAGTGGCCCCAAAACAGATCCCTGAGGTACACCACTTGTAACCGCACTCCATGATGAATATTTACTATCAACCACCACCCTCTGTTTCCTATCCGCTAGCCAATTCCTGATCCAATTTCCTAGATCACCCCCAATCCCATACATCTGCATTTTCTGCAGAAGCCTACCATGGTGAGAGAGAGAGGCAGGGCGAGAGAGAGAAGCCGGCAGAGAGAGAGAGAGAGAGCGAAAGGCAGGGAGAGAGAGGAAGAGAGGCAGGGAGAGAGGGAGATAGAGAGAGGCAGGGAGAGAGATTGAGAGAGTCAGGTGGATAGAGAAAAAGAGGCAGGGATAGAGGGGGAGAGAGAGAGGAAAGAGAGAGGCAGAAATATAGAGAAGGAGAGAGGGAGAGAGAAGCAGAGTGAGTGAGAGAGAGGGAGGCAGGTGGAGAGAGAGAAGCAGTCAGACAGGGAGCGAGGCAGGGAGAGAGAGAGGCAGGGACAGAGAGGAAGAGAGACAGGCAGAGAGGGAGAGAGAGAGGCAGGGAGAAAGAAAGAGAGGCAGGGAGAGAGAGAGAAGGAGGGAGAGAGAGAGACAGAGACAGGGTGAGACAGAGAAGCAGGCAGAAAGAGAGCGAGGCAGGGAGGGAGAGAGCGAGAGGTAGGGAGAGAGAGGAAGAAAGGAAGGGAAAGAGGGAGAGAGAGAGAGAGGCAGGGAGAGAGTGAGAGAGAGGGAACGTCAGTCAGAGAGAGAGTGAGGCAGGGAGTGAGAGAGAGAGAGAGAGAGAGAGAGACAGGGTGAGTGAGAGAAGCAGTCAGAGAGAGAGTGAGAGGCAGGGAACAGAGAGGAGGAGAGATGGGGGAGAGGGGGAGAGAGGCAGGGAGAGAGATAGAGAGAGGCAGGAAGAGAGAGGCAGACAGTGCGAGAGAGTGGGAGAGGCAGGGTGACAGAGAGAAGCAGGCAGAAAGAGAGCGAGGAAGGGAGGGAGAGAGAGCGAGAGGCAGGGAGAGAGTAGAAGAAAGGCAGGGGAGAGGGAGAGAGAGAGATAGGGACAGAGAGAGAGGCAGGGAGAGACAAAAAGAGAGGCAGGGAGAGAGGGGCAGGGAGAGGGAGAGAGGGGCGGGGCAGAGAGACAGGGAGCGAGGCAGGGGGAGAGAGAGACAGGGAGAGAGTGAGAGAGAGGCAGGAATGGAGAGATAGAGAAGCAGGGAGAGAGAGAGAGGCAGGGAGAGGGAGAGAGTGAGAGACTTAGGGATAGAGAGAGAGAGTGTGTCAGGGAGAGAGACGGAGGCAGGGAGAGAGAGGAGGCAGGGAGAGACAGAGAGCGAGAGAGGGAGGCAGGGAGAGAGAGGGAGAGGCAGTGGGAGAGAGAGAGAAGCAGGGAGAGGAAGAAAGTAGGTAGGGAGAGAGAAGCAGGGACAGAGAGAGGCAGGGGGAGAGGGACAGTGAGGCAGCGAGAAAGCGAGAGGCAGGGAGAGAGAGAGAGAGAGGCAGGGGGAGAGAGAGAGAAAACGGGAGGCAGGGAGAGAGAGAGCGAGAGACAGGCAGAGAGAGAGCGAGAGGCAGGGAGAGAGAGTAAGAGAGGCAGGGAGAGAGAGAGAGAGGTGGGGGATAGATAAAAAGAGACAGGAAGGGAGGGAGAGAGGGAGAGAGAGAGGCAGAAACAGAGAGAAGGATGGAGGGAGAGAGAGGCAGGAAGAGGGAGAGGTGGGGCAGGTAAAGAGAGGGATAGAGGGGCAGGGATGGTGGGAGAGTTAGGCAGGGGGAGAGAGAGAGAGAGGGAGGCTTGGAGTGAGTGCGATAGAGGATCAGGGAGAGATGGGGGGTGGGTGGCAGTGAGGGAGAGAGAGAGAGGCAGAGAGACACAGAGAGAGTAGGACAAGGAGAGGAAGAGAGAGAGATTCAGGGAGAGAGAGAGAGAGAAATGCAGAGAGAGAGAGAGGCAGGGAGAGAGAGAGGGAGGTAGAGGGAAAGAGACAAAGACAGAGAGATGCAGAGAGAGAGGGAGATAGAGGGGCAGGGAGAGAGAGAGACGTAAGGAGAGAGAGAGACAGGGAGGGAGAGAGAGAGAGGCAGGGAGGGAGAGGGAGGGAGTGAGAGAGACAGAGAGAGAGAGGCAGGGAGAGAAAGAGAGAGAGAAAGGGAGAGGCAGGGAGAAAGAGAGGGGTACTGAGAGAGAGAGAGGCAGAAAACAGAGGGAACAGAAATAACAGGCGGGATGGCAGGTAAATAGGGTCGTGAAAAGGGCATACGAAACACTCCCCTTTTCCAATCGGTGCTTAGATTACAAAAACATGCAGGCAATAAGGACTTGTATAGAACTTTGTTTGAGCCACAGCTGGAGTGCAGTTCTGGTCGCCACATTTAAGAAAGGACCTGAACGCCCTGGAAGGGGGTGCAGAGGAGATTTACCAGGATGATGCCTGAGATGGAACGTTTAAATTATGAAGAGAGTTTGGGTAGGCTTGCGTTGTTTTCGTTGGAGCAGAGTAGACTGAGGGGGCGACCTGATTGAGGTGTTCAAGATTATGAGGGACATGGACAGGATGGATAGGGAGCATCTGTTCCCTTTCTTTGAAAGGTCAGTTACGAGGGGACACAAGTTAAAAGCGAGGGGTGGGAGGTTTAGGGGGGATTTGAGGAAAAAACTCTTTACTCAGAGGGTGATGACGGTCTGGAATGCGCTGCCTGGGAGGGTGGTGGTAGTGGGATACCTCACATCCTTCAAAAAGTACCTGGATCAGTACTTGGCACCTATAACATTCAAGACTATGGGACAAGTGCTGCCAAGTGGGATTACGTGGGCAGGTAAGGGCATTTCATGCGTGGGTGCGGACTCGATGAGCTGAGGGGCCTTTTCTGCACTGTAGGATTCTGTGATTCTGTGAAAGAGAGACAGATACAGTGAGGGACAGAAACAGTGGAATACAAATAAAGTGACAGACACAGGGGCAGGGAAACAGGGGCTGGGAAAGAGGGCGGAGACTGAGTGAGACAGAAAGAATAAGGCAGTAACAAGGAGCCAAAAGAAAGGATCAGAAACAGGGAGACATTGGGTGACACAGAGACAGCACATTCCAAACCCACAACCACTACCTTCTAGGACAAGAGCAGCAGATGCTGGGAAAACCACGTTGTGGAGGTTCCCCTCCAGGTCACTCACCAATCCGACTTGTAAATATATTGTTGTTCCTTCATTGTTGCTGGGCGACAATGCGTGAACTCCCCGCGCGTTGGTGTGTCTATACCTCAAGGACTGCCGCAGTTTAAGAACAGTAAGAAGTTTAACAACACCAGGTTAAAGTCCAACAGGTTTATTTGGTCGCAAAAGCCACAAGCTTTCGGAGCCTTAAGCTCCTTATTCAGGTGAGTGCGAATTCTGTTCACAAACAGAGCATACAAAATCACAAACTCAATTTACAGAATAATGGATGGAATGCGAATACTTACAGCTAATCAAGTCTTAAAGGTACAAACAATGTGAGTGGAGAGAGCATCAAGACACGTTAAAGAGATCTGCATTGTCTCCAGACAGGACAGCCAGTGAGACTCTGCAAGTCCAGGCAAGTTGTGGGGATTACAGATGGTGTGACATGAACCCAATATCCCGGTTGAGGCCGTCCTCATGTGTGCGGGACTTGGCAATCAGTTTCTGCTCAGCGGCTCTGCGCCGTCGAGTGTCATGAAGGCCGTCTTGGAGAACGCTTACCCGAATATCAGAGGCCGAATACCCGTGACCGCTGAAGTGCTCCCCAACAGGAAGAGAACAGTCTTGCCTGGTAATTGTCCAGCGTTGCTTATTCAGCAGTTGTCGCAGCGTCTGCATGGTTTCCTCAATGTAACATGCCTCAGGACATCCTTTCATGAACACCGCTCGTCACTTTTTGCAAGTCAATTAGACATGCTCCATAAAAAAGTGGAATTGAAACTATTAAGATCGTGGTCCAATGGAGTGAAATTAAAGTAAAAGGGATTTGGATTGGGACAATTGAAGGAATTCTTAATGAGAATTATACACAAAATCGATACAGGAGAAGGGAGAGCTGGAGAATCTTTTAAGCCCATGCATGATCTGTTGTTTTCATTTAACATTTTTTAAAAATTCATTCGTGGGACCTGGGCGTCGCTGGCTGGCCAGCATCTATTGCCCATCCCTCGTTTCCCTTGAGAAGGTGGTGGTGATCTGCCTTCTTGAATCGCTGCAGTCCACGTTTAGCAAACACTCACTACAAAAGTATAATGAATATCATCACAATCCACATCATTCACCTTTTCCAAATCTATTCCTGTACCTCGTGGTGCACTAACACAGGCGTTTGTCCGTTTCCATAGCTAGTTCGATCAGGAATAGGTCGCTTGTCTGTTTCCAGGGCATTGTAGCTTGAGAGACATCACTCCGCAACACGGAACCATCACATCTTTGGAGTCTGGGAGGAAACTGAGCACCGAAAGGAAACCCACACAGACACAGGGAGAACATACAATCTCCACGCGGACAGTCACCCAAGGCCGGAATTGAACTCGGGACCCTGGCACTGTAAGGCAGCAATGCTAACCACTGTGACACCTTTGTTAATAGTTTCCCAGAGATCAGAGTCCTCATTGATTTGAGGCCATAAGACCATAAGATGTAGGAGCAGAATTAGGTCATTTGGCCCATCGAGTCTGCTCCAACATTCAATCATGATATGATTCTCATCCCTATTCTCCTGCCTTGTCTCCGTAACCCAAGATCCCTTTCTTGATCGAGATCCTATCTAACTCTGTCTTAAAGACACTCAATGACTTAGCTTCTACAGCTCTCTGCGGCAATGAGTTCTACAGATTCACCACCCTCTGGCTGAAGAAATTTCTCCTCATCCCATAGAATCCCTGCAGTACAGAAGGAGGCTATTCAGCACATCAAGTCGATACTGACCACAATCCCACCCAGGACGATTCTCGCCAGCCTACACATTTACTCTACTAATCCCCTTGACACGAGGGTCAATTTTAGCACAGCGAATCAACTTAAACCGCACATCGATGGACTGTGGGGAGAAACCGGAGCACCCGGAGGCAACCCATGCAGACATAGGGAGTACGTGCAAACTCCATACAGAGAATGAGTGACCTGAGGCCAGAATTGAACCCAGATCCCTTGGTGCTGTGAGGCAGCAGTGCTAACCACTGTGCTGCCTCAGTTATAAAGGAGCGATCGTTCACTCTGAGGTTGTGCCATCGAGTTCTAATCTCTCCCACTAGTGGAAACATTCTCTCCACATCCACTCTATCTGGGCCTCTCAGTATTCTGTAAGTTTCAATTAGATCCCCGCTCATCCTTCTGAACTCCATCGAGTATAGACCTAGACTCCTCAACCACTCCTCATATGACAAACCCTTCATTCCTGGGATCATTCTTGTGAACCTCCTCTGGACCACCTCCAAGGCCAGCACATCCTTCCTTTGGTATGGAGCCCAAAACTGCTCACTATATTCCAAATGGGGTCTGAGCAGAGCTTTATACAGCCTCAGAAGTACATCCCTGCTCATGTATTCTAACCCTCTAAAAATGAAAGCTGACATTGAATTTGCCTTCCTAAAGGCCAACTGACCCTGCACGTGAACGGTGAGAATCCTGAACCAAAACTCCCAAGACCCTTTTTGCTTCAGATTTCCAAAACCTTTGCCCATTTAGAAAATAGTCTACGCTTGTATTCGTCCTACCATAGTGCATAACCTCATACTTTCCCACTTGGCATTCGATCTGCCATTTCTTTGACAACTCTCCTAACCTGTCCAAATTCTTCTGCAGTCTCCGCACTTCCTCAACACTACCTGTTCTTCTCCAAATTGTAACCTCTTATTTATTGTTCCCCTCGCCCATCCTCTGAAGTGAACCATCCTCCAGTGGCTGTGCCAGGATGGGGCCGTAAACCTGGGCCTGTCCCGGGAGGGAGAAAGCCCGCAGCTGCAATCCAGGGAGCTGACAATGATTCTGGAGGGTTTGCGGATCCGCAAAGTGTTTTCAAATCCTCACATTTCTAGCCCCACCCCCTCTTCCTATCGGTTCGGAGGTGCCGTCAATCAGTCCCCGGGCATTGTGACGTGAAACAAGTCCTTCAGAATCAATGTCAGCTCCCTGGATTGCAGCTGCGGGGCTTCTCCCTCCCTCCCGGGAACAGGCCCAGGTTAACGGCCCCATCCGGGTTTGCAGCTGGAGCATGTGCAATCCCTGGAGACAGACGGTAAAGAGGTCAAGCGAGCGGGTTTTAAATGGAGATTTTTACCAAGACTCAGTACGGTTGCAGAGCCCGAAGTAGAACCGGAAACAAATATTGAGCCTGTTGGAGGGTTCTGAGGCTTCACAAACAAGCGGTATATCGGATACAAACAAAATCCTCGGGCCTTCCGGAGGCTTCCGGAGTTAACATCCGCCATTCTGAAAGAAGGCAGTGAGCGCCAAGGCGCATGCGTGTGTGTCGAATTCATGGTGCAGTAAGTTTCGGGGCGCATGCGTGTCCGCCATCTTGAAATTGGGCAAAGCCGAATGAATCATCCACAGAGGACAAAATATCGGAGATAGAATTTGTTGTGAAATCAATGCATTGTTGTAAAACAGGATTCCAGGGTTACAGTCAGCAGCAACTTGTATTTATATAACACCTTTAACATCACCAGTCACCCAGTGCATTTCACAGGAGCATTATAAAACAAAGTGAGAAAGCCAGACGCATCGACGCATCAGGACTTTTTCAAACATGTGATCCCTCTATTCCCACTCCGTTCTATACAGCCATATGAACGGAGTGGGAATGGAGGGATACAAAAGAATGGTCTAGTTTGGACCAGGGAGCGGCGCGGGCTTGGAGGGCCGAAGGGGCTGTTCCTGTGCTGTATTGTTCTTTGTTCTTTGTTCTAAGGCAAGTTTGTGGACATTTGAGACATTCCTAAAACTATTGCAATCTAAAGCTTGGGAAAAGTGGTTTATTTTAAGGAGTGTCTTAAATCGTAGGCAGATAGTACAAAACCTAAGTATTGCTGAAAAAAGAGGCATGGTGTCAAAGCTTTTCATATTGCTCTCATCAAGATTCCAAAGGGAACAACAATTTATACTGTGTAAGCAAAGGACCATTGATTGGCCAGTCAGTTCTGATTAGTCTAGCCATTGCTATGGAGAACAAGTGAGGGAGCTGTCAACCCACCGCGCCCCACCCCCCCCCCCCACCCTCCACCCACCGCCGCCCCCCCAGGCTTTTCCTTTGACCTGCAGAGGACAGGTTCTTGTCCATGAATATATGTAGCTTTGGGCACGTGTAAATGAGCATGAGTGATATTTTTGAAATTTGATATTCTGGAATTTGTTCTGATGAATACAAGGAGAGCATGCCCTTTTTACAGCAATATATATATATATAAAATCCTACAGTGCAGAAGGAGGCCATTGGCAACATCGAGTCTGCACCAACCACAATTCCACCCAGGCCCTATCCCCATAACCCCACGTATTTATCCCAGCTAGTCCTCTTGACACTAAGGGACAATTTAGCACAGCCAATCCACCTAACCCGCACCTCTTTGGACTGTGGGAGGAGACCGGATCTCCTGGAGGAAACCCACGCAGACACAGGGGAGAACGTGCAAATTCCACACAGACAGCGACCCAAGCCGGGAATCAAACGCAGGCCCCTGGCGCTGTGAAGCAGCAGTGCTAACCACTGGGCCACCGTGTCGCCATTTAAAGCAGGAAAGGGAGGGAGACAGATGGAGAAATTCGGGAGAGAATTTTAGACATTGGAGCCGGGGAAACTGACGGCCTGGCAACTAATGGTCGAGCGATTAAAGTACAGAATGCTCAAGAAGCGAGAATTAGAGCAATGTAGATACCTAGGAAAATTATGAAGCAAAAGGGGATTTGAGAGATAGGGAGGAACGAGGCCTTGAAGTGATTTATACAATTTGTTCAAAAGGATGCTGAAAAAATAAGCAGCACATTCTTTGAATTTCAGCCCAGAGAGGAGGGAGATCATGTGGGGCAGAGATTTACAGATCTGGGGGAACAAGAGAAGAAAACATGTTCCAGATATTAGAATTGTCTGTTTTGAATTTCTGTCCTGAACTGAGTAATTTTGTTAACTCCTTTTGCAGGATATTTGAAGTGAAATCACAAACCAATACTCACACCAAGATTTACCAATGACTCGATTCATCAGCTGCTAAACACTGTCAGCCTTTGCATGTGGAATGAGAAATGTTTGTTTTGTCCGTGGGAAACGATTTCAAACATCAGTGTGACTGAAAAGCACCCCCCCCCCTCCACCGCCCCCCCCGCCCCCCCCCCGCCACCACAACACACACACACACATCCGAGTGAGAGTTTTCCAGTGAACTGACTCTGGAAAAAGCTTTATCCAGTTACAAAGCCTGAAAAATTTGTGACCAGGCGCCTATATTTGAGACGAAGGAGAAATCAGCCATGATCTGGTTGAATGGCGGAGCAGGCTCGAAGGCTGAATTTGGCTACTTATTCCTTTGTTCAAATTCAAAAACATTGCAACATTCACAGCGGGGAGAAACCATACACATGTTCTGTATATGGACGAGGTTTCAACTTATCATCTAATGTGGAGAAACATGATGGTATCGACACCACAGAGGAACTGTGGATATGTGGGAAAGCAGTCACTTGCTCATCCAAACTGGAAACACATCGACACACCCACACTGGGGAGAGACCCTTCACCTGACCCGTGTGTTGGAAGGAATTTACTCAAACATCCTGCCTAACATTACACCAGCGAGATCACCCTGAAGAGAGACTGTACACTTTCTCTGTGTGTGGGAAGGGATTCATCCAGATACATAACCTCGAATTACACCAGAGAGTTCACACCAGGGAGAGGCCGTTCACTTGCTTCGTGTGTGGGAAGTGGTTCATTAATTCATCCAACCTCGTGAAACACCAGCGAGTTCACACTGAGGAGAGGTGAACTCACTGACTGTGGAAAGAACCTCAGACATTCATCCAGCCTCAAAGCACATCAGCGACTTCACACTGGGGAGAGACCATGTACCTGCTCAGAGTGTGGGAAGGGGTTCACCACCTCCTCCCACCTGGTCACACACCAACGACTTCACGAGTGAGTGCAGGGAGTGGATTCTGCTGTAGCTGCTGCTGTTAATCACATCCAGGAGTGAGCCACATTCATTCTGACATTTGGGGTCTGTTTCTGCTGATGTTAACAACCCCTGTAACTGGGCTGGAGTTTAATATTCTGGATCTTCAGCTGATTGTGTTCTCGGGATGCAGTGTCCATTTATGAGCCGTTGTCTGTAATCTTTCCCCATCATTCTGGAACTCTCATCACAGAATATTTCCAGTGCAGAACGAAGCCATTCAGGCCATCGAGTCTGCACGGGCTCTCTGGAAGAGCCTTACCCCAGTAACCTTGCATATTCTTTTCAGATAACAATCCAATTGTCTTTTGAGTACCTTGATCGAAGCCGCCTCCATCGCCGTCTCAGAAGTTTATTCCAGACTCCAACCACATTCAACCTGAAAAGATTTTTGCTCATATCACTTCTACTCTGTTTTCCCCTTTGATGTAAATCTATGCCGTCTAGCTCTTGATGTTCTCTTGGTGGGAACATTTGCTCACTATTTCACCTGCCCATACCCCTCAGAATCTTGAATACCTCTATCAATCTCCTCTCAATCATCTTCATTCAACAATTAACGTTTATTTCTTACGATGTAATTAATCTATGTTACTGGCCGGGAGTTTAATATCTTGATGTCTGTTTAATGAATCAGCTTTGTTTCAAATACACGGTGTTTAAAGTCCGTGATTCCTTCAGGAGAAGAGGAGATTAATTGATGTCCTGTTACCGACTGTTCTAATATTGGATCTTTTCTTCTTTCTAACTCAAATGATTTCAGTCTCAGACAAGTCTCAGCTCCCCATACCTTCCAGAAGGTCTCTCCCAGCCTTAAGATCCAGGGAGGTTTCAGTGTTAAAAACAGAAAATGATGAAAATAATAATCCATACTTTTCCAAGTACCAGTTGATTGCATCCCAGGTTATTGGTTTCATTTTTCCCCACAGCTGATGTTAAGCTGATTGTTCTGCAATTGTTGTGTTTTTGAACAGGGATGTAATATTTACAATCTCTCTGTCCTTTGGCGACACTGCTCTACAAGGAGGATTGGAAGGGTGAAGGACACTGTGTGACAGAGTGCAGCAGTCCCTCAATGTCAGACTGGAGTGTCAGCGAAGATCGTGTGCTTATTTTTACGAATATTTCTCGTTGTTCTTGAACAAAGAAAATTATAGCACAGGAACGGGCCCTTCAGCCCTCTAAGCCTGTACTGACCACACTGCCCAACTGAACTAAAACCCCTAACCCTTCCGGGGACCATATCACTCTATTCCCATCCTATTCGTGTATTTGTCATTACACACCTGAAATGTCACTATCGTATCTGCTACTACTACCTTCCCCAGCAGCGAGTTCCAGGCACCCACCACCCTTTCGTAAAAAAAAAACTTGCCTCGTACATCTCCTCTCAACTTTGCTCCCCACGCATTAAACCTGTGCCCCCTAATATTTGACTCTTCCACCCTGGGAAAAAGCTTCTGACTATCCACTCTGTCCATGCCTCTCTTAATCTTGTGGACGACTATCAGGTCGCCCCTCAGCCTCCGTCGTTCCTTTGAGAACAAACAAAGTTTCCCCAACCTCTCCTCATAGCTAATGCCCTACGTACCAGGCAGCATCCTGGTAAATCTTTTCTGTACCCTCTCCAAAGCCTCCACATCCTTCTGGTCGTGCGGCGACCAGAATTGAATACTATATTCCAAGTGCAGCCGGACAAAGTTGCTATAAAATTGCAACATGACTTGCCAATTTTTAAACTCAATGCCCCGGCCAATGAAGGCATGCATACCGTATTCCTTTCATGACTACCTTCTCCACCTGCGTTGCCACTTTCAGTGACTTGTGTACCTGTACACCCAGATCCCTCTGCCTATCAATAGCTTAAGGGTTCTGCAATTTACTGTATATTTCCCCATCTGTATTAGACCTTCCAAAATGCATTACCTCATTCTTGTCCGGAATAAACTCCATCTGCCATCTCTCCACCCAAGTCTCCAACCGATCTATATCCTGCGGTATCCTCTGACGGTCCTCATCACTCCACTTTTAAACCCGCCAATACCTCCAATAACTCGTCACTCTCTATGGTAATATTCTCGAGAGCCTCACAGTCTCTCTCCACGTGTTCTATAGCTACCTCCTCCTCATGGGTGAAGACAGGTGTGAAATATTCATGTACACCCTACCAATGTCCTCTGCCTCTACCCACAGATTTCCCCCTTGTTCCATAATGGGCCCTATTCTTTCCCTCGTTATCCTCTTCCCATTGATATACTTTTAGAACATCTTAGGATTCTCCTGACATTTAACACCAGAGCTTTCTCATATCCCCTCTTTGCTCTCCTAATTGATTTCGTAAGTTCCACCCTACACTTTTGTGCTCCATTAATGCCTCCACAGACTTACTCTCCTTATGCTTGTTAAAAACCTCTCTTTTCCTTCTCACTGTACCCTGAATTTCTCTGATTATCCATGGTTCCCTGGGTTTGTTATAGCTTCCTATTACCCTCGAGGGAACATGTTGGGTCTGTGACCTCCCCATTTCTTCTCTGAATACCCCCCACTGCTCTTCGGTAGATTTCCCCACAAATAACTCGTTCCAGTCTTCCTTGGCCATATCCTTCCTAATTTTGTGAAACATTTATTGACTAAATGGCTAAATTCCATTTTGTCTTTTCATATTAACGCTACTCTGTCCCACACAGTATTTGGCAGCAATCCAGCTTGCTACCAAAAGCCTAAAGTTATATACAGGAAGCATCTGTTGGTGTTAGTTCAGTAAATCAAAGGGCTGTTTCCTCAGTACTGACCGCTTGGCTGCAAGCCAAATTCAAGCACGCAACATTGTCAATGAGGCCTATTTATAAACAAATCTGCCCAGCAACAGTACTGGAAGAAATTTATCTTTTAAAGTTGTAAACCTATGTGAAATATTGCCATCTCTCAGGAAATGAAAATTATCGAGCTTCCCTGCTTGCAAAAATGATGATTTTTCCAGCACATCAGGATATTGTAATGGATGGATAGAAAAAAATATAGACAGACTGTGAGAGATGATTCAGAGAGAGGATATATGTTGTAATACATAAACATGTAAGTTTGTGTTTACTTTCCCTTTTCCTTCCAGGGAGATGAAAATTGGTGGAAAGTCCAGCATTTTTTGCCTGTCCTCGGTTTCTTTGGACTGAGTGATTCAGAGAAGACATTGAAGGGTCAACCATACTGCCGACCGCCTGGAATCACATCCAGGTGAAACCACGTAAGGATTGCAGATTTCCTTCAGTGGGGAATCAGGGAAGTTTCCTTGGTCGTCTTTACTTTACATTCCAGATTTATTAATAGAATTGAAATTCCACCAGTTACAATGGTTGGATTTAAACTCATCCTGGGCCTCTGCCTCTCCAGGATCTGCCTCTCCAGACCTGCTAAATCCAGTCGTGAATAGTGATGGTCAATTGAACAAATAACAATTGAACAATAGCAGGAGCTTCAAGAAAAGTAACCGCCCTGAATGATGGTGATCCGGCACATCAGAGCAAAAAACAAGACTGAACCATTTGCTACAACCTTTAGCCACAAGTGCCAAGAGGATGATCCATTTCGGCTTCCTCAAGGTGACTCCCAACATCGCAAGGCCAGTCTTCCGGCAATTTAATTCACATCACATGATCATGCTGAGTGCATTGGATAGTGAAAAGCTAATTGGGCCTGACAATATTTGAGCACTAGTAATTAAGACTTCTTCTCTGGAACTAGCTGTGTCCCAGCCAATATGTTCAAGTGCAGTTGCAATACTGACAGTTGCTCAACTATGTGAAAAATTGGCAGACATGCCCTGGTGCAAAAACAAGGGCAAATACAACCTGGCCAATTACTGCCCAATCAGTCCTCACTCGATCACCACATTGAAAACTTTCAAGGATGATCCTATCAAATGGCTTTGACTCAGCAATAGCCTGCTCAAAGATTTGGGTCCCGCCAGGAGCACTCAGTTCCAGAATGATTTACAACCAGTCGAAATATAAATAGAATATTTGAATTAAAGAGCTTTAAATTAAAGGCAATTGACCGTGTGTGGTATTAAGGAGCCCGAGCAAAATGGGAAACGGGGAAAACAGTTCACTGACTGGAGTAATACTGAGCACAAAGGATGATAGTTTAAGCTGTTAAAGGCCAATCATCTGAGTCACAGGGCTGTTCTGCAGACGTTCCTCACGATAATAACCTCGCTCCAAGCCTCAGCCTTCGGCAGAGTTCAGAAGAGGGATGTGCACTGATAATTGCACAAAGTTCAGCACCAGTTGCGGGATTCCCCAGATACTGAAACAGTCTGTGTCTATTTGCAGTAAGACTTAGAAAAGGTTCAGTCTTGGGCTAATGAGCGGCAAGTAACATTGAACTGCTCCAATAAGCGAAATTCCAAACATCTTATCTTGACATTGAATGGTATTACACATTGCTAAATTCCTCACCACCAACATCCTGGTAATTATAATTAAAAATGAACTGAACTGAGACTGACACTTCAATAATTTTGCTATATGAACAGATCAGAGGATAGGAGTTCTGCGGTGAACAACTCACCTACTAAATTTCCAAACCCTATCCATCATCCACAAGGCAAAAGTCTCAACTTGTCAAACTTGTGCCACTCAAAACGCTCCACACCATCTGGGAAAAAGTATCTGTCTCGATGAACACCCCATCCACCACTTTAAACTTAACTCCCTGCATCACAGATGCACAATTGTAGCATTGTGAACCATGAGCAAATGTACAGCAGCAAATCATTCCTCAACTACCAAACCCATTACTTCTGACACTTAAAAGGACAAGGGTAGCAGATGCGTGAGAATACAATTACCTGCAAGTGCCGATAAGATCCACGCACCATCTTGACTGGGAACTATATCTCTAACCTTTCACTGTCATTGGATCAAAAGTTTGAAACTCCCTCCAATTAGCACTGTGGGTTTACTTACTCAATATCGAATTCAATGGTTCAAGAACAAGGCTCACCACCACATTTTCAAAGGAATATAAGGTTTCACTGATTTTACCAGTAACACCAAAATCCCATTAAATAATCTAAAACATTTTTGTCTTCTTATATTCATTGAGCCCCTGCTTCTGTCTGTATTATACTAGGCCGTGCCTCGATCACGTTACAGCAGGACCTAGCTCAGCTTTCTCTGCACTCAGCTCGATATATCAGCTATTGATATACAATGCCAAGGCCCTATTTACATGATACTTTCTTAGTTATGACTGCATGGAACACAGTCTCGGTTAATTTGGCAAGAGGCTGTGTCTCAATTCTTACTACATCAGAACGGTTATCTGTATATCCGGAACTGGGATCACACCCTTCTTGCATTACACACTGTTCGGTCACAGTTCTTACTCTAATAGCTCACTAAATTCTAATAAACTGGATTCTCTTTTCATTAATGCTACATCAGCCCATATATTTTTTATTGAACACCATGCTCTGTCTACAATGTTATTGTATTATGTGACTCCTCTAATTGCTGCATTGTCCATATCTCAGTGTGTACCATTCTAGATACCATATCAATAATTACAATTAATGCACTCTCTTTGTCTCAGTTTATTTCAGTCTATGTCCTGTATCAATAGTTGATGCTAGGACATTAGGCTCCATCTCAGTTAATATCACACAAACCTCTGTATCCAGTTAAACTGCACGAGTCACCGTCTCGATCTTTCTTGTCAGAGACGAAGTCATTCACATTTCTCAATGTTTGTGTCATGGGATGTGGATGTCACTGGAAAGACAAGTGTTTAGCCTTTAACTAGCCCACAAGGCACTTGGCACTACCTTATTTCTATTTTACTGGATTAGGCCTCTGTTTAGATTAAAATTGACCCTGTCAGTGTTAAACTAATAGCTCATTAAAATCTAATGAACTCGATCCTGACCAAAACATAGTTTAGAACATAGAACATTACAGCGCAGTACAGACCCTTCGGCCCTCGATGTTGCGCAGACCTGTGAAACCAATCTAAAGTCCATCTAACCTATACTATTCCAATATCATCCATATGTTCATCCAACGACCATTTAAATGCCCTTAATGTTGGTGAGTCCACTACTGTTGCAGGCAGGGCATTCCACCCCCTTACTACTCTCTGAGTAAAGAACCTACCTCTGATATCTTTCCTATTTCTATCTCCAAGTGTGGATCACCCTTCAATTGAAAGCTCTGTCCCCTCGTGCTAGCCATCACCATCCGAGGAAAAAGGTTCTCACTGTCCAACCTATCTAATCCTCTGATCATCTTGTGTGCCTCTACTAAGTCACCTCTTAACCTTCTTCTCTCTAACGAAAACAGCCTCAAGTACTTCAGCCTTTCCTCATAAGACCTTTCCACCATACCAGACAACATCCTGGTAAATCTCCTCTGCACCCTTTCCAATGCTTACACATCCTTCCTATAATGTGGCGACCAAAACTGTACACAATACTCCAAGTGCGGCCGCACCAGAGTTTTGTACAGCTGCAACATGACCTCATGGCTCCGAAACTCAATCCCTCTACCAATAAAAGCTAACACACCGTACGCCTCCTTAACAACCCTATCAACCTGGGTGCCAACTTTCAGGGATCTATGCACATGGACACCGAGATCTCTCTGCTCATCCACTTTACCAAGTATCTTACCATTAGCCCAGTACTCTGTGTTCCTGTTACTCCTTCCAAAGTGAATCACCTCACACTTTTCCGCATTGAACTCAATTTGCCACCTCTCAGCCCAGCTCTACAGCTTATCTGTGTCCCAATGTATGTCCTATGCCCCAACCTATGTCCTATGTTTATATTACACTCGACACGATCCCTGTGTATATAATATTTAATCCGAATTTTGTCTGTATTTCATTTGATCAGGACATTGCTATTACTACACTAGACTATGCCTCTGTTTGAATTATGGCTGCATTATTCCACGGTTTTGAGCAGAGAAGAGATAAATGATACATTATTATGTTGCGATAAAAAATTATCGTATGCAACAAGATGCTGAAGCGGACAATATGGATCAACAGTGCATGCCAAGCGGGGTATTGTAGTCACCAGAATAAGAATTTAGATTTCTTCTTCTGGTAGAATGCCCAAGGCAAATTTCTACTCCACAGAGTTGTATGTTGGATGCTGCAGACAATTGTGTTCCGCAGCCACTTTCCACATTATTGGGCATTATAGCTGAGGCCGTCTGCAATGTAATATAAATATGGACATGATCAATTGCAGAAGTGAGGCCCAATCTAGTTTGATACAAATAGAGAGAGGTCAAGATAATATAGATGATTCGGGGTCTAGTTTAGTATAAGTAGGGACAGGGAAAGTGTAATAGAAACGGACACGGTTTCTTGTTTTATACGAACAAGAAAATATATTCTATTCAAGATAAATAGAGACAGGTTCTAGTGTAATATAAGAAGAAGCAGGGCCTAATTCAATATGAACTGACACAGTGGCAAATATAAATATTGAAATAACTTGCCACTTGGAGTACTGTGTACAGTTCTGGTCGCCACATTATAGGAAGGATTTGTAAGCATTGGAAAGGGTGCAGAGGAGATATAGATTGATAAATAAATTCCTTGTGCAATTTTGAGACAGGGCCTACTGTCCCATGAAATAGTCCCAGGGAGGAGGATCATGGGACTAGGTATAGAACACAAGGCTCTCTCTTCATCGCCACATCAAACACTCTGAAGGGTGGTGCAGCACGGGTTCGATACGAAGAGAAATTCTCTGGAAACTGGCAAGCTTTCCCAGAACCGGTAGACTGTTTAAAAACACAGTGAAACTCCCTCTCCAAAGTCCGCTCAAACACAAAGAAGGCATGCAGATCAGGAGTTCTATGCTAGGAAATGTCTCTTCTGCGCTCTTCCTTCGAGGTTCTCGAGGTAGGTAGCCATTGGTTGTTCGGCACAGGGTAAAGAGCCATCTTTGCAGTTCCATCAAACGCACCCAGGCCTCGTACAACAGAGATTGAATTTCCCATTACAAAGTCATATCGAACATTCGCGGGGCAGCTACAGTGCAGGTTAGATGCAGGGTAAATATTCCTATGCAATGTCGAATAAAAACCTCCAAGGGGAGGGATAACATGGTTTAGATCAAGGGAAAGTTCCTCCGGTACTGCCATATCAACTCCTTACCACTAAGAACAGCCCAGGTTAGGGAATGAGGAAAATCTCCACTATAATTCTATCAGATACTCCAAGGTCATTGAACGCTCAACGTACTTTTTTGAGTCAAACTTCCTCTCGGAATTCCAATCAATTGAATTAGATCATTTTACACGCCTATGGCTCGGGCTGAAAGAATATATTGGGCAGATGTTGACTTCATGTTGTGGAGTGAAGACAATGATCCATCATGGAGAGACAAGACACAGAGAGATGAAACACAGGAAATCTTCACAAACACACTGGCCGTGTCATTTTATTCCGAGATTAGAGGGAACATTTCTTAATTCTGAACATAGATATCTAATGATGCGACACAATGTCGAAAAGCAGTCGCTGCTCGAATCCGTTGATTTATTTACATGTTTGCCTTTATTTCTGTACTGTTGGCGGGGAAATATTTGTTGTATTTTTGTCAGTGAACAATCTTATTTGGGAATTCTACTGCTGTGTTTATTTACATAAATACATAACTGGCAGCAATGCAAATTGTTTATAGCAGCACAACCAAGTGACAACCAATCGCTTCTTTATTCAACACAATTGCAGTGTATTTTTTAGCATATCGGCAGTTGGTTCAAAATGAATAGAAATTTCTAGAACATTCGTTAGACCAGATGCTATTTAATTTAAATAAAATATACATTCCAATTAAGAATTAGTTTTGAAAGCTCTGATGTCACAACAAATAAAGCGTCTGTGAACAGGCTGGTATTCCACAATGTATCAATCTGATTGACGATAATCGAGATAAACTGAGCAAGTTAAAGCATGTGTGCAGTATCACACTCACATCAAGAGAAGAATAGGAAACCCAGAATGTGTATCATTACAGAGGTACAGTTATACTTTCTGCGTCACGGCGACAGGGAAGCGGGTTCGATTCCAGCCTTGGGTGACTGTGCATATTCTCCCCAAGTCCATGTGAGTTTAACCCGGGTGCTCCAGTTTTTGCCTTCTGCCCAAAGATGTTCAGGTTAGTTGGATTGGCCATGCTAAATTGCCCCTAAGTGTCCAAGGATGTGTAGGATGGGGGGAATAGCGGGTGCATATGTGGGAATAGAGTAGAGGGTGGGCTTGGTAGGATGCTATGATGGTGAGCCAGTGTAGACTCAATGGGACAAATGGCCTCCTTCTGCGCTGTAGGGATTCTATGATTCTATGATCAGGCAGAGAGGTAGCTGCAATTGCATTAATTCTTGGAGCTTTCAACATATCGAAAGTTGCGTTTTATAATGTTAACATTTGGAAATAACTTGCATTTTTAAAACGCTTTACCTGACCTTATGTCGTTCCAAAGCATTTATAACTCACTGATGAACCTCTACTGAATTTAGTCACTGTTGAAATGTTAGAAATCCAGCAGGCAATTTGTGCACAGCAAGCTCCCATACACCGAAATATGATAAATCACCAGTGCATTTGCGATTTTAGTTGAGGACTGGACATTTGTCCAGGATACTCGGAAGGCCCGTCGTATTCATAAGAATGATATCAATGTGAATTTACATCCTTTCATCGACCTGGAATGTGAATCTCTCTCTCTCTGCTGATGCCCACTAACATGCTGAGCAACATTTCTTGTTGTTTTTGTAGATTTCCGTAATCTGCAGTACTTTGTCCTGTTTTAATTCATTCTCTGGATGTGAGCATTACTGACAAAATCAGCATTGATTGTCCATCCTAACAAGGCAGTCGTGAACTATTTTTTGTTTGAAAACCTGCCCTCTGGTCGGCTTATTCATTGTTTGACTTTCTGGAGCAGGTTTGATACAAGTGGATGTCTTTTTCGGCTAAAAGTCATTTTCATCGCTGTGGAAATGGAATCAAATGTAGGACAGATGGGGTAAACTTGGGAATCCTTGATCTTCAGGCTCTTCATTTCCAAAGCCAAGGTTTTGTTTGAAGTGTCTTTGGGCGGATAAAATTAATTAAGGGGAATTTCACAGTAGTTTCATTGCAGTGTTACTGTAAGCCTGACTTGTGACTATTCAATAAATAAATATTAAAAACTTATTAATAAATTAATTCGGAATCCCTGGGGGATATGTGTTGGAGGATGATCCAGGACTACCGTGCTGAAGAAGACACTCTAGACCCTTCCCAATAACCTGTCAGACTCAGGCCATCGAATTGCTGCCAACAGTGAACCCGCCGATTATTTAAATCAGTCTCAGGGAGTTTCCGGGACACCCTGTCGCTGCCTTTGGCTGAGTCAACACGACTCCGTCTGGCAACTGGGATTATATCAAAACCCCGAGGAATAATCCTGGTGAAATGATTACAGTCTCTGAAACATTGCAGACCAACACTGCGACAGTAACGTGAGATCCAGTGTAATCTCTCTGCTGAACCTAAATGCGAAATTGCATTTGAGCATCTGTTAGTTAAAAAAAAACATTCGAAATTAAGACTCTTTATTTCTGAAGCATTTGACAAATGAATTGACATAAACAAGATTAAATTATCTTATCAGGGAAAATACATCAGTTGAAACAGTTGGAAGCTTTTTCCCAGGGCAGAAATGACAATTAACAAGGGGGCACAAGTTCAAGCTAAGGGGGGAAAGGTTCAGTGGAGCTGTGCGGGGGAAGTTTTCTTTCGCAGATAGTGGTGGGGGCCTGGAATGAACTGCCAAGTGATGTGGTTGAGGCAGACACTTTAGCGATATTGAATACTTATCTGGATTAGACATATGAACATACGGGGAATAGAGGGATACAGGCGGCTGGTCGAGATAGGGCAACGCGATCAGCGCAGGGTTGGAGGGCCGAAAGGCCTGTTCTATTGCTGCACTGTTCTTTGTTCTTTGATTTGCAACAATTCCGTGTCTCTAACACATTACACAAACAAAACATAATTTATCAGATAAATTATAGATTCATATGACTAGATGTGCGGATGAAAGAAAGTGATGCTATTTGCAGTGCCGATGACTATCGCTGCAATTTGGGATTGGATATAAGAAGAAACTCCTTTTATTATATAATTTTTCTCCTTATATTTCTCGAACAGCCACTTAACCCTGTGGAAATTAGCGGTGAAATAAAGCCAGTTGACTTATAATTATATAGTGAGTTGACAGGGAAACATAAAATTGAAATCGACTTTTGACAGAGACGTTAATGAATCGGAACGGACACAGCGATCCGTAAAGTTCTCCTTCAGCATCCAAATCATTGCAGCTCATTTAATTGGCCACTGGCTGTCTAACATTCACTGGTATTCGGAACAAAAGATATCAGCGCTTTGTGGCATATTGCCCAATATCATGCGAATAAGTGTTTTGTCTTCCATTGAATCACGTTCTGAACTTGTCATTTCTCCACTCATTGGCAGCTATGAGAGCGATGAGAGCAGCTATGAGAGCGATGTTCAAATCACATTGCACTGTAGAACAGTACCCAGTGTTAAACAGGTACAAGAGACGCTGCCATTGAAATGATGTGCAGAAATCTGAGAATATCCCAGGAATCCCCGCTGTTCAAGGCAGTTTTACGGTTTTAATTTCATTTCTATTCCTTTTTTGCCACCACACTGATCTCATTAGGCTGGGGATTTGGGACCACCAACATTTCTCCCTCGCATTTTCATGAAGTTGTTTGCAAAAAGGCTTTAATTGCTTTGACAACGGGCCATCTGGACTCGAAACATCAGCTCCTTTATCTCCTGACAGATGTTGCCAGACCTACTGAGATTTTCCAGCATTGTCCTTTGGTTTCAGATGCCAGCATCCGCAGTAATTTGCTTTTATCCAGGCTTTAATTATTGGAATGACATTTACTTGGAAGTTGTACAAATAAAAAATCATCTTGCCAATTTATATTTTCCGATAGTATTTAATCACAGAATGAACATGACATTTATTTAAAACATTTGTTTAGATGGTTGAGATGAGAATGAAACATTTATTGTTTAAATGGCTGAATCCTATTTTGTCCATTCAGATTCGCGGTAATCTGTTCCACACAGTATTTGGCAGCAATCCAGCCTGCTGCCAAATGCCCAAAGTTGTTTACAGGAAGCATCTTGGGGTGTTGTTCAGTAAATCAAAGATGTTTTAACTCAGTACTTAAGCCAACTTCAAACTCTTCGGATTTTCAATGAGGACTCTTTCTAAACAAATATAGCCTGCAATGGTACTGCAGACAATTAAATTTTCCGACGTTGTAAACCTATATGAATTATTCTCATCTCTCAAGAAAGGAAAGTTATCCAGCTTCTCTGACACGATACTGGTACCAAAGATGAGCTATCCAACAGATCTGAACATTGCGATGGACAGACAGAAATAAATACAGGCAGACTGTGATAGTTGACTCAGAGGGAGATTACATGTTGCATACATAATTATGTATGTTTGTATTTTCTTTCCCTTTCATCTTCCATGGGCTGTGGAAAGTCTTGCAACACCAGCATTTGTTTCCTCTCCCCAATTCCCTTGAAATGATTGGTTTTCTAGGCCGTTTCAGAAGGCATTGACGAGTCTGCCACATTTCTGTCAGTCTGGAGAAACATCCTGGTGAGAACAGGTGGCATGGCAGATTTCCTTAATTGGTGAATCAGAGAGGTTTCCATGATCACCATTCTTATGTATTCCAAATGTATTAATTGAATTCAAATTAAACCAGCTGCCACGGTCAGATTTAACTCGTGTCCCCATAGCATCAGCCTGGGCGTCTTGCATTAATATTGCACCATCATCTTTCCTAAAATAAACAAATGGTTGTGTTGATGCAGGAATGAATGATATTTGGATGCCTGATTATTTTGTTTGAGGAACCAGTGAATGGAATGATGGATGTAACGATCGATGATTTTTGAATTTTGCTGTTCTAGACGCTCATATTTGTGCTTGACTACTTCAGAAATTGATGCAGATTTTGTATTTCATTTGTGTCAGTCGATAACCTTCAGTCCTTCCAGCTTTTCTGGGTGAATTTCACCCCCGGGCTAACGGGAACAAACGAGCTGAACCTCTTTGAGAGGAGTCTGGAGATATTCCTGCGGCACTCATGTTTATGTATTTCCTCTGCTGATTTTCTTCATATCTTCATATCCAAGATAGAAAGAGGGAACATAATTAGGTTGAGGTGGGAGGATTGTAATATTTGGAACATGTGGCCCTTTCATATGCAACAAATCACTCAGCTTATCATCAATCATATTGGGGAAGTAACAGGCTAAAAACTTAATAATATGGAACAGGAACATAGCGAAAGTTACTGGACAGATGCAATTTTTCAATTGCGTTCCAAAACAATGTAACAAAAAATCGGGATTTTAAGATTCCAAAACTCCACATAGTTTCAGTTATACAGTCGCTTTAAAAAACGGATCGCACGCCCCAGTTATATATCGTGAGTTTCTGTGTGATGATGAGGTGATCACTTTTCAATGAAGTGCAGAGGCTGCTGGGTAGCTGGTCATTATCCTCGGTCTGAATTAATTTATTTTCCCATTGAATTCTGGAACAGATTTGATTCACAGAAAGGCCAATGTGGTCCCAATAAGTTTGAATCTCAATTAATTATATCAAAAGGTGCATGGTCCACTGTTATTTGTTATTTATATTCATGGTTTGGATGAGCATTTATGGGGCATGATTAGTAGGTTTGTCGCTGACACCAAGTATGGTGGCTTAGTGGACAGTAAAGAAGGTTATCTCGGATTGCAACCGGGTCTTGATCAATTGGGCCAGTGGGCCGATGAATGGCAGGTGGAGTTTCATTTAGAAAAATATGAGGTGATGCATTTTGGTAGCTCGATTCGGGGCCGGACCTACTCAGTTAATGTTCAGGCGTTGGGGAGAATTATAGAACAAATAGATCTAGGAGTACAGATTTATAGCTCCTTGAAAATGGAGTCACAAATAGACAAGGTCGTGCAAAATGCTTGGTGTCATTGGTCAGAACATTAAATACAGGAGTTGGGACCTCTTGTTGAAGTTGTACAAGACATTAGTAAGGCCACACTTGGAATACAGTGTACAGTTCTGGTCAGCCTATTATAGAAATGATATTATTAAACCAGAAATAGTGCAGTAAATGTTTTTACTCGGATGCTACATTGACTTAATGGTTGAATTAGAACGAGAGACTAGATCACCAGCACCCTTTTTCCCCTGGAGCGTCTGAGGCTAAGGGGTGATCATATAGAGGTCTATAAAATAATGAGGGGCATGGCTAAGGCAGGTAGTCAACGTCATTTCCCAAAGGTAGGGGAGTCTAAAACTAGAGGGCATATGTTTAAGGTGAGAGGGGAGAAATACAAAAGTGTCCAGAGGGGCAATTCTGGTGACTGTCCGGAACGAGCAGCTAGGGCATTAGTAGAGGCGGGTACAATTTGATATTTCAAAAAGCATCAAACTTTTGCATGTTTAAGATGAGGAGAGGGATAGGGGCCAAATGCGGGCAATTGGGACCGGCTTCGTGGTAAAATCTGAGCGCATGGGCAAGTTGTGGCGAAAGGCCTATTTCTATGTTGTAAACCTCGATGACTCTATAACTCTAAATGAATTGAAATTATATTTTGTATCAAATAAAATGCTGCAAATAATTGGTGAAATTGTTTGTATCATTGTGAATTGGTGATAATTTACAATAATTATTTAATTTTGTGAATTGATAATAATTAGTGAAAATTGCTTTTTAATCTTTTTGAATTAATAGTACGTTGTGAATATAATTATCTATCTTTGTGAATTGATAATTGTTGGTAATATTCGCCTCAGGCAACGACCATCTCCAAAAGGAAGAAATCTCCCCATCGCCCCTTGGTACTCAATCATATTGTGATAGCTGAAATACCCACTAAAACCTTCCTCGGCGTTACCATTGGCTAATCATTGAATGAACAAGAAATGCAAAGGCTCCGGCTGGAATATCAAATCATCCTGGTGTGAGTAACTCACCCCCTGACTCCCCAAGCCTCTTCGACATCTATAAGGCTCAAGTCAGTAGTGTAATGGGGTTCACTCCACTTGCTTGAATGTGTGCACCTGAGGCAACATTCAAGAAGCTTTACACAATTCAGGAGAAAGCAGCCAGCTTGACTGGCACAGAATTTGCAAACATACACGCCCTGTCCCAGAGACGAACAATAGCAGCATTGTGTGCCGTATGCAAGATTCATTTCAAGAACTTGCCAAGGCTCCTTTGGTTGCACTTTCCAAACACACGACAGTTCCAATCTGGAGGCACAAGCGGAAGAGGACCCTGGGGCACCACCTAGAAATTCCCCTCCAAGTCATTCATGGATCTGACTTGGAAATATATCGTCCTGATCTGTGGCCTAACTCCATGTACCTGCCCGAGACCCATAATCCTTGCTACCTCTGCTCTATAAATTATTGCCGATCTCAGATGTAAACCTAACAATTGAACCAGCATCCAGCGCCATTTGCGGAAGAGAAATCCAAATCTCTGCCACTCTGCGTATAGAAGAGTTCCATAAAGTCGCTCCTGAACGGCTTGGCACTAATTCTCAGAACACGACCCTTTGTTCTAGCGCCTTCAACTGGTGGAAACACTTTATCCTTATTCACCTTGTCCTTCAATGTAAATATTTTGTGGGCATCTGTCAGAGATCCACTTAACCTTCTGAATGCGGGAGAATAACGGCCTAATTTGTCTCATCTCTCCTCATAGCGTTACCCCTGTTATCCAGCTGCCATTCTTGTAAAACCTGCGTTGAACCCCCCCAGAGCGACAACATCCTTCCATATGGTGCCCATGTCTGCTCACAGTACTCCAAGTGGGGTCTATCGAGGTTTTTTGCAAATCTGCAGCGCAACATCTGTATCCCTAAACTACCGATCTTTTAGGCATGAAAGCCAGCATTCAGTTGACAAACTGGACTATTTTCGGCAGCTGCTCGTGACATTTTAAGCAGCTATCAACCCCCAAATCTCGTTGGACATCCACTATATTTAACTTTGTGCCTTCTGAAAATATCTTGATCTTCCTTTTTGATCCGAGATGGCTAAATTCACACTTGTCTTTGTTAAAATCTATTTGCCAAAACTTTGCCCATTCACACAATCTATCAAAATCCTTAAACTGTCCTCAACAGTATCGTAAGACGTCTCACAACACCAGGTTAAATTCCAACAGGTTTATTTGGTGGCAAATACGATAAGCTTTCGGAGCGCTGCCCCTTCATCAGATGGAGTGGATATCTGTTCTCCAACAGTGCACAGAGACACAGAAATCAAGTTACAGAATACTAATTAGAATGCAAATCCCTACAGCCAGCCAGGTCTTAAAGGTACAGATAATGTGGGTGGAGGGAACATTAAACACAGGTTAAAGAGATGTGTATTGTCTCCAGACAGAACAGCTAGTAAGATTCTGCAAGATCAGGGGGAAAGCTGTGGGGGCTACTGATAATGTGACATAAATCCAACATCCCGGTTTAGGCCATCCTCATGTGTGCGGAACTTGGCTATCAGTTTCTGCTCAGCGACTCTGCACTGTCGTGTGTCGTGAAGATGCATTCTAAATACATTAATATCAAAGATCAAACCTGACAGCCATATATTCACAGTAGCTGCAATTACAGGGTTTGGCACGCAGATGGAATTGAAAGCTTGATGGTTTGAATTACATGAAGCAAGCACAGCCTCAATAAATATAATACTGGGCCCCGGGTCTGTTCATTTTGAATTGTGCTCCATATGTATTTATGTTAAAATAGGCTCTGCCTCTGATTATATTACACGACACCCTATTTAAATTAATACTGCAAAAGTACACGTCAATGTTTGCATCAAATAATCACTCTGATCCGATTTTTTACAGCAGGATCGAAATTTTCAGTTTCGCCACATGCCGCCCTAAATGGTGGTGGACATTTAAACAAATAACCAGAGCAGAAGCCTGAAATAAAAACCCAATTTTTAATGACGCGGAACCCATGAAGTTAATGTAAAAAAGCAAGGATGAAACATTTGCTCCCATCTTCAGCCTGAAGTGCTGAGAGGATGATCCATCTTGGCCTGCCCCAGAAGTCCCTAGCATCACATATCATAGAAACCCTACATAGAAACCCTACAATGCAGAAGGAGGCCATTCGGCCCATCGAGTCTGCACCGACCACAATCCCACCCAGGCCCTACCCCCATATCCCTACATATTTACCCGCTAATCCCTCTAACCTACGCATCTCAGGACTCTAAGGGGCAATTTTTAAGTGCGGCCAACCAACCTAACCCGCACATCTTTGGACTGTGGGAGGAAACCGGAGCACCCAGAGGAAACCCACGCAGACACGAGGAGAATGTGCAAACTCCACACAGACAGTGACCCAAGCCGGGAATCGAACCCAGGTTCCTGGAGCTGTGAAGCAGCAGTGCTAACCACTGTGCTACAGTGCCGCCCATATACCAGTCTCCAAGCAGTTCAATTCACGTTACATGATAACATAGCAACATAAAAACAGGAGTAGGTCAATCAACACCTCGAGCCTTCTCCGCCATTCAATAAGATCCTAGCTGTTCTGCGATCTAACTCCATGCTGAATGCACTGGATGCTGCAAAGATTAGAGGCACTGACAATATTTCTGCAATTATGACGATTTGTGCACTGGAACTAGCTGCCCCCCAGCCAAACTGTTCAACTACAGCTGCAACACTGTTATATAGCCAACAGTGTGAAAAATTGACAGACATGCCCTGTCGCAAAAGGCAGAACAAATCCAACCCAGCCAAATACCGCTGCATGAGCCCCCACTCGATCAACATGATGGAAAGTGTCAAGAATCATCCAATCAATTAGTTTTCACTCAGCAACAATCTGCTCAATGATCCTCCGTTTTGGTCCCACCAGGAGCATATTGGTTCCAGAAATAATTTAAGTTGAAACGAAGCATGGATGTAAGGGAAGTTGGGGAAATAAATAGTGATGTTTTGAGGTGTATACATATTACAGAGAAGGAGGTGCTGGAAGTCTTAAAGCGCATCAAGATAGATAAATCCCCGGGACCTGATGAAGTGTATCCCAGGGCATTATGGAAGACTAGGGAGGAAATTGCGGGTCCCCTAGCAGAGATATTTGTATTATCGATAGTCACAGGCGAGGTGCCTGAAGATTGGAGAGTGGCAAATGTTGTACCTTTGTTTACAAAGGGCTGCAGGAAAAAGGTTGGGAACTATAGGGCAGTGAGCCTCACATCTGTGGTGTGTAAGTTGTTGGAAGATATTTTGAGAGACAGGATCTACACGCACTTAGAGATGCAACGACTGATTAGGGGCAGTCAGCATGCCTTTGTGAGTGGAAAATCATGTCTCACAAATTTGATTGAATTTTTCTGAAGGGGTACCAAGGAGGTAAACGAGGGCAATGGAGTTGGTGTTGTCTACATGGACTTTAGCAAGGCCTTTGACAAAGTGCCGCATGGTAGGTTGTTGCATAAATCTCACGGGATCCAGGGTGAGGTAGCTAAATGGATTAAAAAATTGGCTTGATGACAGGAGCCGGAGAGTGGTTGTAGAGGCTTGCTTTTCAAACTGGAGGGCTATGACCAGCGGTGTACCTCAAGGATCAGCGCCGGGTCCACTGTTATTTGTCATTTGTGTTAATGATTAGCATGACATTATAGGAGGCATGGTTAGTAAGTTTGCACGTGACACCAAGATTGGTGTCACAGTGGACAGTGAAGAATTGCAACAGGATCTTGATTAATTTGGCGAATGGTTTGACGAATGGCAGATGGAATTTAATTTAGCTAAATGTGAGGTGATGCATTTTCGTAGATTGAACCAGGGCAGGATTCACTCAGTTAATGGTAGGGCGTTGGGGAGAGTTGCAGCACAAAGAGATCAAAGCTCCTTGAAAGTGGAGTCACAGGTGGACAGAGTGGTGAAGGTATTCAGCATGCTCGGTTTCATTGGTCAGGACATTGAATACAGTAGTTGGGACGGCTTGTTGAAGTTGTACAAGATATTAGTAAGGCCACACTAGGAACACTGTGTGCAGTTCTGGTCACCCTATTTTGGAAAGACTATTATTAAACTAGAAACAGTGCAGAAAAGATTTGCTGGGATGCTACCAGGACTTGATGCTTTGTGTTATAAAGAGAGGCTGGATAGACTGTGACTTTTTTCTCTGGAGCGTGCGAGGCTTAGGGGTCATCTTATTGACGTCCATAAAATAATGAGTGGCATAGATCAGCTAGATAGTCACTATTTTTTGCCAGATGTGGGGGTGTCTAAAACTAGAGGGCATGGGTTAAAGTGAGAGGGGAGAGATACAAAGGTGTCCAGAGGGGCATTTGTTTTTCACACAGAGGGTGGTGAGTGTCTGGAACACGCTGATAGAGGTAATAGTAGAGGCGGGTGCAATTTTGTCTTTTAAAAAGCATTTAGACAGTTACGTGGGTAAGATGGGTATAGAGGGCTATGGGCCAAATGCGTGCAATTGGGACTAGCCTAGGGGTTTAAAAAAAAGGCGGCATGGACAAGTTGGGCCGAAGGGCCTGCTTCCATGCCATAAACCTCTAAAATCTCTAAATCTAGAAAGTTAGTCCAAATATCGTGAAAGTCGTTGATTTAATGAGGTGAGGCGAGGATGCCTGCCCTTGACATCATCAAAGCACTTGACCGATTATGACATCAAAACGTTCGAGCAAAACAGCAGTTTATGGGGATCCGGAGGAAAACATTCCACTGGTTGGAGTCATACCAAACACTGAGGAAGATGGTTGTTGTTTTTGAAAACCAACCATCTCAGTCGCAGGGCATTGCTGAAGGAACTCCTCAGTATAGTATCCTCGGCCTAATGTTCAGCCTTAATCGCAAGGTCAGACGTGCAATGCTCACTAATCATTCCACAAACATTGCACATTTGCGACTCCTCAGATGCTGAAGCAGTCGGTCTCCATAAGCGGAAAGACTTAGAAAACCTTCAGGCTTTGGCTGGGAAGTGGAAAGCAACATTCACGCTACACAACTGGCTGGCAATTATACTCTCAGGTAAGAGAGATGCCAACGTTCTCCCTTTGACATTAGATGGCATTACGAGCGCTCAAACCCCCACTATCATCATTCTTGGAATTACTACCGATGGAAAACAACTGGGCAGCAATGTAAATAATATTGCTAAAGAGCAGGTTAGAGGCTGGCAATTGTGTGGCGAGTCACTCACCTTCTGAATTCCCAAACACTGCATCATCTACAAGGCAAAGGTCAGGAGTGTGATTGAATATTCTCTACTTTCTTGATTCTTGCCCCTGAAGCAACACTCAAAAAGCTCAATACCACCCAGCAAAAAGCAGCTGGCTCGATGAGTTAACCCATCCAGCACTTCAAACTTTCACTCCCGCATAATAGATGCACAATGCTAGCAGTGTTCATCATAGACAATTGGTATGGCAGCAACTCATTCCTTCGATAGCACTTTCCAAACCCAGCAACTCTAACACTTGAAAGGACAAGGGCAGCAGACGCCTGTGAATACAATTACCTGCAAGTTACCACTAAAACCCACACACCATCTTGACTGGGAACTACACCATTTTTATTTCACTTTCATAGGATTAACATTTTGGAACTACCTTCCGATCATCACTGTGGGTATATTTACTCAGGATGGAACAAAATGAAGAAGGCTCGCCACCATTCCCAAGTGAAATTAGGAATTGGCAAGAAATGTGGATTTTACACTGACACCAAAATCCCATTCAATAATCGTAAATATATCAGATCTCTGCTTATACACACCGACCCCCCTCATCCCACACACACTCTGTTTATATTACACCAGGCCATGTCTCTGGTCACATTACAGCAGGCCCTGTTCCATTGTTTCTATACTCGGCTCAACATCAGTTGTTCATGTCCGGGGCGGCGCGGTGCCTCAGTGGTCAGTACTGCTGCCTCACAGCGCCAATGACCCGGGTTCAATTCTAGCCTCGGGTCACTGCCTCTGTGGAGTTTGCACATTCTCACCGTGTCTGCGTGGGTTTCCTCCCACAGTTCAAAAATGTGGCTTCATGTGGATTGGCCATGCTAAATTGTCCCTTAGTGTCAGGGCTGTTAAAAGGGTGAATGTTACGGGGATTGGGTCTGTTGTCGGTGCAAGCTCGATTGGCTAAATGGCCTCCTTCTGCGCTGTGGGGATTCTATGATTATATCGATTATTTTATGAGGCCAAGCCCCTATTTAAGTTCATAGTTATGACTGCACCAAACCATGTATCAGGTCATATGGCACGAGGCCGTGTCTGAATTCTTGATGCATTGGAACATTTATGAAGTGTAGGAAACTGTAACAACATCCTTCTTGTATGACATGTGGTTTGGTTACAGTCAGTGCTCTAATAGGTCATGAGATTCTAAAAAACTTGATCCTGCTTTTGTCAATTCTGCGCCAGTCTATGTATTTGGCTATTCAGTCTGTGCACTGTCTCTGTTATTTTTGTATTATGTGATCCACCTAACTGTTGCATTGTCCATGTCTCAGTGTGTACCAGGGCGTATATGGAATGAGCTGCCAGAGGAAATGGTAAAGTCGGGTACAGTTACAAAATATAAAATACATTTGGGCAGGTACAAGGATAAGAAAGGTTTAGAGGGATATGGACCAAATGCACGCGAATGGGATGTGTTCAGTTGAGGAAACCTAATCGGCATGGAGGAATTGCGCTGAAGGGTCGGCTTCCGTGCTGTATATCTCTATGAATTTAAGACTCTCGGGATAACTTCCTCTGTACTCTTCCTTCAGAGATTCCCAACGCAGGTTGACATTGGTGCGAGGTACAGCGTAAATCTCCCTCTGCGCTGTCCAGTCAAACAAACCCAGATCATTTACAGCACAGTTTAGATCCAGAGACAATCTCCCTCTACACAGTAAATAGCAAACCCTCGCAGGACAGGTACAGTGCAGCTTAGAGTCAGCTATACTTCCTATGTTCTGTCCATTCAAACATAGAAATGGCTGGCACAGCCCGGGTCAGATACAGGAAATGATCAACGCACATTTTAAAGCACAGCTTCCTCTACGGATTCAATTGATTGAACAGAATCCATTCACTTAGAAGCGCATGAATAAGGTTAAGGTGATACATCGGCTAAAAGTTAACTTCACATTCTGGACTGAAGACAATGGCGCAGTGTGAAGAGACAATGCACAGAACCAGACAGGAGGAAGACACAGAGAAACAGATAAAACACAGGAAATCTCGACATACATATTTGTCGTGTGATTATAGTTCGAAATTAGCGGGACTTTTTCCTAATTCTGATCGTAGATATGATCATAGCTTATTTTTTACATATAAGTGACGAAGAAGAAATGTCTAAAAAAATAAAAACTACAGGAATACGTTGATTGATTTGCATGTTTATCTCTATTTCTGTGCTGTGCAAATGGCGAAATATTTGTTCTTTTTTCAGTCAACAATCTAATCTGGGATTTCTATTTCTGTATTTATTTACATAAACATCTCACTGGTTACAGTGAAATGTTCATGGTAGCAAAACCAGATAAACCGCCACCTATTGATTAGCTTCAACTCACAATAGCGATTTATTTTAAGAATATTCACAGGTGGTTCAAAATGATTAGAAGCTTCTTGAACACCAATTAGACCAGATGCTATTTAATTAAAAATAAAAGATACATTCAACATAAGAATCAGTTCGAAAAGTCCTGATAATAAATGAAGCATCTGTGAACAGGCTTGTGGGTCCATTGAAAGTCAATTTGATTGGCGATTTAATCTACTTGAACGACACAAGTTAAAGCATCAGCCAGAGGAGTGACCTTGATTCACATTAATTTCAGAGGTTTCAACATATCAAAAATTAACACTTAAAATGATGACATGTGAAAAGAACTTCCATTTTTAAAATGCTTTACCCGACCTCATTTCGCCCGAAAGCATTTAAAACTCGCTGATGTACCTTTGCTGAATTTAGTCACAGTCGTGATGTTGGAAATACAGCAGGTAATCTGTGCACAGCAAGCTCCCACACATCTCTGACCAAATAAATTGTGATTTTTATTGAAGAATACATATTGGCAGAGGATATTTTCATTCTGAGATTCATTTTAATAACATCCATACAGATTATAATTGATAGAACAGACTGTTTGATTTACCAAATAAAGCAATGCAATTTACATAAAGTTTAAAGTGGCAATACAAATTGATTGTAAGGGATTTCTTCTATTAATTGTTGACAAGGTTTCCACATGGCTATTTTATATGACAAATAAAGTTAATTCTCAACCTATGAAATCCCTTCCTCCATCTGCCCTCAGTTGATTTTGTCTTCTGGTTTTTCAGCATCATGCTCCGATTTCACCAAGTAAAACCGTTCATTGATGGTCTGACAGTGTCCTTTCTACAGGCTTTATCCTGAGGGATGGATTGCAGGAGAGCAAGAATTCTGGAGTTCAAAATTCTACACGTCTCTTTAGGAATCTGGGCCACTGAAAGACCCAACAACCCAGTCATTTTCTTCAGGATTCCCCTCGGTGCGTCGAGTTCTGCTCTTTAGAATTACATCAGTGAGATTTTGCATTATATCATCGACCTGAAATGCGAATCTGTTTCTCTCTCAGCTGATCCCCACTGACCTGCTCAGTATCCATTTTGTTGTTTTTGTTTCAGATTTCAAGAATCTGCAGTATTTTGCTCTGTTTTATTTATTCTCGGGATGTCAGCATCACTGAAAAATTCACCATTAATTGCCCACCCTGAGAAGGTGGCTGTGAACCAGCTACTGAAAACCTGCCCTGTCATCGGTTTTATTCTTGTTTGAATTTCTGCAGCAAATTTGAAAGAATAGAATGGTTTCTTCGGTAGTTAAGAGACAACGACAATGCTTGGTTTGGAGGATATGATCTATGAAGAAAAGTTGAACAAAGTTGGATTGTTTTCATTGGAGCGCCGAAGGATGGGAGGAGGAGGGAGTGGGGTGGGGGTGGGTGCGTAACTGATAGATGTTTACAAGATTATGAAAGGCTTGGATAGAATGGATCGTCAGAGTCACAAGATGAGAGTGAGAGGGGGTAAGTTTAAAAAAAATGAAAGGGGCAAATTTTTCACGTGGAGGATGGTGAATGCTTGGAACTGTCTGTAGGAGGAGGCGGTGGAATCAGAATCTAGAACAAAAGTTGAAGAGGTACCCACAGAGATACATGAATAAGCGGGGAATAGAGGGATATGGACCATCTAGAGGCAAGAAAATATTTGATTAGGGAGGCATTTGTGTCGGCACAAACTTAGTGGGGTGAAGGGCCTGTTCCTGTCCTGTATTGTGCTTTGTTCTATTGCATCCACACCATTCTGCTCTGGAGCATTCCACAGGTTCGCTACCCTCTCATATGAAGAAACATTTCTCACAATAAACATCTCACACTCAAATTTTTGTATTTCAGAAGAGCACTCTGTGGGAAAAACCATTCCTTTAATTTTCCGATTTTTCTCCCACTCATAATCGTCAGTCCATCTCTCCTTCAATTACTGTGCTAAAAACCAAACTATTTTCATTTCTTTTACACATTGAAATGGGAATGGAGGTGAATGTAATGCTGAGACCGGCAGCATTCTGTGCCGTTGTTCTCGATGCTGTCAGAGTGAGTTCACCCTCACAGGCAGGAAGTCTGTTCACGGCGATAACATCAAACTGACCACGGCTCTTTCATTCCCAGGTGACACATCTTCCTGTTCCTCTGTTGCAAACCGTATATCTCACTTCTGAGAAAAAAATAAATCCATGGACCACAATCAGGTGAGAACATCTGTCAAGGCGGCCTATATCTGTCTTCAGTCACGGCAGTGTCACATAGGTCACATTGGGGTGACATTTACAGATTAGCTTGTTGTGATCTGTTTAGAGCTTCCATTCCAGGACATAACTGCATGGTCAGTGGATCAGTCACTGAGCTCCCTTCGTTCTCTGAGGCGAGAAATGAGATCTTGCTAATTTACACATTTTTCTATCATTTCTCTCTCTCTCTCTGTTACATTCTCTTTTATGGTTCTCAGCTTTTAACTGCCAGCACCCTGTCTCTATTTCTCATTTTAATTTTCCTATCTCTCCTGGTATCTCTCTTCATCTCCCTGTCAGTCTATATAATTAAAGTTTTCAAAATCATTAAGGTGTGAGTGGCAGGAGTGTCGCTAACCAGTGTGCACAGGTTATTAGACAGATGACGTTAGAAGAATAATTGTTTACTTTTACACAACGAGTTGACATGAACTGGAATGAGCAGCCTGAAAGGGTGAGGGAATCAGATTTGACAGTAACTTTCTAAATTGAATTAGATAAACACTTGATGATGTTTAAATTTGATGTCTTGTCGAGAATAGGACTATCTGGATGGTTCGTTTATATCATTGTCCAAGCATCATTTCTGTACCAAACGTCAAAAGAGTGATAAGATCACAGGAAGGCGTCCATCGTTGGAAGGAGAAATGTCGAGAGTTTCTCTCTTCTTCAGCTCTCTCACCCATTCTGAGTCGAAGAAAATAACAGATAAAAGAAACAGAAAGAAATTGAATATAAAGTATCATCGTGAACATTGGCCTTTATTATGTGGTCAATACTCTGAACTCAGACTTGAACCCAAATCATTCCGAGGAGTCTGTGTGACTGCAGTTAGTCAGTGTCGATCTGGTCTGTTCCCAGTTCCTATTGCACAATTACAAATGTAACCTGCCACAGACGCTGAAAATCTGAAACCTAAATGTAATGTGCTGAGAAAGACTCAACACGTCACACAGCAGAAGGAAAATACGTTTGTTTTTCACATATTCTTATCCTTTGCACCCTTACATTATGGGTTTTGGAGACTGATTCATCATCACCATTTAGTTTAAAACGTTCACTGTTTCTCTCCTCAGATCCTGTCTGAGACGCAGAGTATTTCCAGAAGTTTGTGTTGTCGCTGTCCTGACACTAGACCCTGTCAGTATGATTGCACTAACTCTTTCCTGACCATATTGCAATGGCACTTGGCTCTATTATTAAGAATTAAACAAAGCATTTGTTAGCATATCAATAGGCGCTGTCTCTCACTCACGATTATTTCAAACAGAACTTTGACTGGGTGCAGCAGAAACTGACTGAGTCATCATCAGAATCGACCCAGTTATGTGTTGAGTAAAATACTGCACATTGCTTCTGTTCAAATTACACCAAACACTGCATTTCTTAAACTCAATTAAGTATTGATTTGCTAATTTTATTGCGTGTTATACATTAAGATTGATTGTAATCGTTGCTATAATAGCGCCCCTGTCATCCACATTCCAATGCTTTAATTCTCCATGGTAATTCTTGGAAACCATTACTCATTCAGTTCGGAATTTTAAAAAACTTTCTCTAATATTGTTGCATTTGATACCTCCCAGTTAATATTGTACAAAGTGATCACACAACTAACTGTTTATTCTAATGTTATTTCAGGTCCTGTCCCTCTCATTCCTATCTGGTCCATATTTTGATTCATATTACTCTCACAGCCGATTAATGTTTTCCTTGTATCATCAGCGCATCAACCTATATTTGACCAGATTCTGTCCCTGTCATGACTGCTGTATTTTTAACCATTGGTGGGATGGTGTGCTTAGGTCCCTAATTGCCCTTGAGAAAGTGTTGATAAGCTGCCTTCTTGAACAGTCCATGTTCTTCAACCAATATCCCTATTTAATACATAATGCCTGGTCTCTCCTTATGATACACCTGGCTCTGACTCATATTACATTAGATTTTCTAGATCATACAACTTGCAGAAAGTACAGTCAAAAAAAATAGGGCGATTACCATGGAATTGGTGAAGATAGCGGCTAAAAGCTATAGAAAGAGAAATAGTGAACATTCTCTGAAGAACAGCAGTTTCAATCCGTTACATTACTTGGATTATGAAGTCTGAGAATTGCAGGTGTATTCATCTCCTGTCAGGTATAGGGACAGGTTAATGTTTGCCATAATTTGCACAAATCAGCACACCTTCGAGGTTTATACCAGGGAATTGTGTGAGATGCAGAGATGATCATTTTCTAGTAATATGCTTATCATTCGTGATGTGTTTTAATCCATTTTCCAAATGACCTCTGACTTTATCCGGCACTTAATAAACAAGAATACATAACAGAACCATTACCAGCCAATAATTAAGGCATCACATAAACTTCAATTCAAATACATGAGCTGTTTAGGAGTTTCATACATTCACGGAAGCCAGATTTAGAAACATAGAAACATAGAAAAACTACAGCACAAACAGGCCCTTCGGCCCACAAGTTGTGCCGAACACATCCCTACCTTCTAGACCTACCGATGACCCTCCATCCTATTAAGCTCCATGTACTCATCCAGGAGTCTCTTAAAAGACCCTATTGAGTTCGCCTCTACCACCCCTGATGGCAGCCGATTCCACTCGCCCACCACCCTCTGTGTGAAAAACTTACGATGTGGAGATGCCGGCGTTGGACTGGGGTAAACACAGTAAGAAGTTTAACAACACCAGGTTAAAGTCCAACAGGTTTATTTGGTAGCAAAAGCCACACAAGCTTTCGAAGCTCTAAGCCCCTTCTTCAGGTGAGTGGGAATTCTGTTCACAAACAGAGCATATAAAGACACAGACTCAATTTACATGAATAATGGTTGGAATGCGAATACTTACAACTATTCAAGTCTTTAAGAAACAAAGCAATGGGAGTGGAGAGAGCATCAAGACAGGCTAAAAAGATGTGTATTGTCTCCAGACAAGACAGCCAGTGAAACTCTGCAGGTCCACGCAACTGTGGGCGTTACAAATAGTGTGACATGAACCCAATATCCCGGTTGAGGCCGTCCTCATGTGTGCGGAACTTGGCTATCAGTTTCTGCTCAGCGACTCTGCGCTGTCGTGTGTCGCGAAGGCCGCCTTGGAGAACGCTTACCCGAATATCAGAGGCCGAATGCCCGTGACCACTGAAGTGCTCCCCAACAGGAAGAGAACAGTCTTGCCTGGTGATTGTCGAGCGGTGTTCATTCATCCGTTGTCGCAGCGTCTGCATAGTTTCCCCAATGTACCATGCCTCGGGACATCCTTTCTTGCAGCGTATCAGGTAGACAACGTTGGCCGAGTTGCAAGAGTATGTACCGTGTACCTGGTGGATGGTGTTCTCACGTGAGATGATGGCATCTGTGTCGATGATCCGGCACGTCTTGCAGAGGTTGCTGTGGCAGGGTTGTGTGGTGTCTTGGTCACTGTTTTCCTGAAGGCTGGGTAGTTTGCTGCGGACAATGGTCTGTTTGAGGTTGTGCGGTTGTTTGAAGGCAAGAAGTGGGGGTGTGGGGATGGCCTTGGCGAGATGTTCGTCTTCATCAATGACATGTTGAAGGCTCCGGAGGAGATGCCGTAGCTTCTCCGCTCCGGGGAAGTACTGGACAACGAAGGGTACTCTGTCCACTGTGTCCCGTGTTTGTCTTCTGAGGAAACTTACCCCTAACATCTCCCCTGTACCTACCCCCCAGCACCTTAAACCTGTGTCCTCTCGTAGCAGACATTTCCACCCTGGGAAAAAGCCTCTGAGAGTCCACCCGATCTATGCCTCTCAACATCTTATACACCTCTATTAGGTCTCCTCTCATCCTTCGTCTCTCCAAGGAGAAAAGACCGAGCTCCCTCAGCATATCCTCATAAGGCATGCCACTCAATCCGAGCAACATCCTTGTAAATCTCCTCTGCACCCTTTCAATCTTTTCCACATCCTTCCTATAGTGAGGCGACCAGAACTGAGCACAGTACTCCAAGTGGGGTCGGACGAGGGTCTTATATAGCTGAATCATTATCCACTGACTCCTCAATTCAATCCCTCGATTGATAAAGGCCAGCACACCATACGCCTTCTTAACCACCTCCCCCACCTGCGGGGCCGATTTCAGAGTCCTATGGACCCGGACCCCAATTTCCTTCTGATCCTCTACCGTACTCAGAGTCTTTCCCTTTATTTTGTACTCCTTCATTTGTCCTACCAAAATGGACCACGACGCATTTATCTGGGTCGAAGTCCATCTGCCACTTCTCCGCCCAGATGTATGAAGTTTATCATTGGGGCAACTGAAAGGAAAATGTGAAAAGAAAAGTGAATTTTCTCCATAGAGGGTTCTGAGAAAATAGAACATTTAAAATAAATAAACAGTCAAATATTTAAGACAAGAACTGATGTGATACTTGATAGACATGATCTATTTTAATATGAACTTGGACAGGCTTTTCTGCAGTAATACAGAGACAAGGCCGAGTGCACCAATTATTGTGCAGCAACGATATTAATATGGACAGGGACAGGGTCCAGTTTAGTACTTACTGAGAGTGGATCTAGGGTATTAATAATGAGCGTGGTCTTCTGTAACAGAAATAGAGAGATGTTGCAAGCAGATGTGAAAACGCAAGATCTATTCTAATATACATAAAGACCGATTCTACAGTAATATAAACTGAGTCAGGTTCTGGTGTAACGTAGACTAAAATAGGCACGACCGGAACATAAACAGAGACATGATATAATGTGATATGAATTGAGATGTCGCCCAGTGGAATGACAAGTGAGGCAATGATGAGTACAGTAATAATTGAGACACTATTTTTAGAAAGTGAAGAGGGGTCTGGTCTAACGTAATAATAATGGAGAGGAGATCCAGCGTAATTAAACTGACACAGGGCCTGGTGTAATTTTATCTGATTCCAGACATTCTGTCATAGAAACTGAGACAAAGCCTGGCGCAGTAATTGTAGACCAAGGCCTTAGATTAATATCAGCTGTGACAGGGACAGGTGCAGCAATAAAATAAACATGGCATAACACAATAATAACAGTGTTTTGTTATAAACAGGGAGATGGACTGGTGCAGCGATGATTGAGATGGGATCTAGTTTAGTGTATATGTGGCAGGTTCCAGCAAAGTAGTAACTGAGACAGAGCCTCGTTCAATGCAAACAGTAACATGCTCTGGTGCAGTGTCAGAAGAAACAGGGTCTAGTCAGGTAACAAGTTAGACATGGAGTGTTATGATATTAGTTAAGATTTAATTCTATGCTGCCGCACATCAATTGCGGGTTGGTTAAGTATAATAACGATTTTGCCGAGTACAGAAACGACTGAGAACTGCTGTCATATAATCAGAAATATGATTTCCTGTCATATAAACAGAGACTGTGTCTAATTAAAGGTGAGCAGACACCGAGTCGATTGCAGTAATAATTGAGACAATCTCTGTTTCATCGAACATCAGCAATCAGTTCCACTGCCATCTAATGGACACAGTTTGCTATTGCAGATGTTGCGAAAATGTCAATTTGATTTGCTGCTTCATGGGATCCACGATGAATTTATTAGCTTTCTAGGCCATTTCAGATGATATTTTTGTGCGCCTGGAGACACACTTGAAATAGATGGAAGTTCTCCATCCATACAGGGCATCAGCTAGGATGTTTTCTTCAGGACAATAGGCCAACATTACAGCAACTCACTTTAAATTCCAAATTTTAATTGCATGTTTGAATCTCACGATCTTCTGTGGGATTCAAACTGATGGACGACAACATTATAAGGGAATTATCTTAGAATAACCAGCCCAGTGATAATACCACTATGCCATTGCCTCACTGTCAACAAACAATAGAATAATGTAGAAGAAGACCGTTTGAACTGTCGTGTATGTGCTGGCCCGTGAAAGGAGCAATTAATCCAACACACTCCATACCCACAGTCAAGCATTCTTGTTACTTTTCAGGTAGTAATCGAGGATGAATTGAACCTGCCTCCACCACATTCCCAAATAGAATATTACAGATCTGAATCACTCTGAGTAAAAAAAGGTTTTCGTTATGTCGCCACGCTTCTTTTGCCAATGAGGTGTCTTGGCTCTCTGATACAAAAGATTTCCGGCAAACAGAACAGTTCGCTCTATCGACCCTTATGAATTTGAATACCTCTATCAGATTACCTCTGCACCTTTCCGTCAAGGGAAACATTCCCAACTTCCCCAAACTATCTTCATCACCGAAGATGCCCATCCCAAACTACGCTTGAACTGAACCACGACGTTTCAGAGGCATTTAAGATTTAAGCCCGTTGCTGCGGATAGCGGGAGGAACCCCCTGCTCTTCTTTCTCATGGCATCTTTCATATTCAGGCGCTAAATCCCCTTCCAATCTCTTGATTCCGAATTGAATAAGAAAAGAGGGGATTCACCAGACCCGCACGGAGACTAGGTTTCTCCGTTTCCCTGTGTAGGCTTTCCTGTTCCTCTCTTAGATGGTTCTGATGTGCAATGACGTTACAAAGGTTGACATGCTCGTTCGTTCAGTTTGGCGCTCGGCATTCTTTGTGTAGTGTGATGGCTAATATGTGTACTTAATACATAAAAGTACCCAGTTCCAAACAGTCCTGTAAGCAACATTGGACGGATAGTTTCCTTTGACAAGGTCCCTCATGGGAGGTTAGTTAGGAAGGTTGAGTCGCTAGGTATACATGGGGAGGTAGTAAATTGGATTAGACACTGGCTCAATGGAAGAAGCCACAGAGTGGTTGTGGACGATTGCTTCTCTGAGTGGAGGCCTGTTACTAGTGGTGTGCCGCAGGGATCAGTGTTGGGTCCATTGTTGTTTGTCATCTATATCAATGATCTGGATGATAATGTGGTAAATTGGATCAGCAAGTTTGCTGATGATACAAAGATTGGAGGTGTAGTGGACAGTGAGGAAGGTTTTCAAAGCTTGCAGAGGGATTTGGACCAACTAGAAAAATGGGCTGAAAAATGGCAAATGGAATTTAACGCAGACAAGTGTGAGATATTGCACTTTGGAAGGACAAACCAAAGTAGAACGTACAGGGTAAATGGTAGGACTCTGAAGAGTGCAGTTAAACGGAGGGATCTGGAAATACATGTACAGAATTCCCTAAAAGTGACGTCACATGTGGATAGGTTCGTAAAGAGTGCCTTTGGTACATTCGCCTTTATAAATCGGAGTATCGAGTATAAAAGTTGGAGTGTTATGGTAAGGTTATATAAGGCATTGGTGAGGCCGAATGTGGAGTATTGTGTACAGTTTTGGTCACCTAGTTACAGGAAGGATGTAAATAAGGTTGAGAGAGTGCAGAGAAGGTTCACAAGGATGTTGCCGGGACTTGAGAAGCTGAGTTACAGAGAGAGATTGAATAGGTTGGGACTTTATTCCCTGGAGCGTAGAAGATTGAGGGGAGATTTGATAGAGGTGTATAAGATTTTGATGGGTATAGATAGAGTGAATGCAAGCAGGCTTTTCCCGCTGAGGCTAGGGGAGAAAAAGACCAGAGGGCATGGGTTAAGGGTGAAAGGAGAAAAGTTTAAAGGGAATATTAGGGGGGGGGGGGGGGGGGGCTTCTTCACGCAGAGAGTGGTGGGAGTGTGGAATGAGCTGCCGGATAAAGTGGTAAACTTTTAACATTTAAGAAAAACTTGGACGGGTTCATGGATGAGAGGGTGTGGAGGGATATGGTCCAAGTGCAGGTCAGTGGTTCGGCACAGACAAGAAGGGCCAAAAGGCCTGTTTCTGAGCTGTAATTTTCTATGGTTCTATGATCATTCAGCCCGCAAATGTTGTGTGCTGAGCCTTTTCAACAATTTCAGCTTTTACCAGAGATGGTTGGGCTTCTTTGAATTGAAACAAATGTGTTATATTCCGGTCAACAATGTTCATGTGTCGGGTCGTAGCTCCAGGAATATTCTTCCCGCTTCGGATGTTTCAACTGGTGGGCACGTGAGAGGTTCCCCCATTCAAATCGTAGGCAACCCCTTTGCTTCGTTTTGTCGAAAATAGGTGTTTTGATTTGTTTGTGGCGCAGGTGGCGGAGTTAGTTTTTGCTGGCCAGCTCCGAAAACGATTCAGAGAGACACAGAGTTTTACAGTACGGGAGAGGCCGTTCGGCCCATCGGCCATCGTGTCCGCGTCGACCGTCACCCCCCAGAACTTGAAACATGAACGCTGTTTCCCTCACCATAGATGCTGCCAGGCCTACTGAAATAACGCAGCATTTTCTGTTTTTATTTCAGGTTTCCAGTTTTTGCCGTGTTCCACTTCATATTCGGTCCGGTTTGAATGATACCAATTGCTGGGCCGTGAGTATCAATGTGCCAGAATGTTTGATGCGTTGCAAATTTGATCAGGGGTCAAAGGAATGTATCAGAAAAGAGGGGCAGCGGCAGATCCGCACTTCATCTCGAATTCCTCGTCTTGAATATTTTTCCCCATTTCTCCATTATGAAGGCACCTTTTTTGAAAAGGTGGATCTCCTGTCATTTCCTCTAGTTCAGTTACAACATCAATTGTGTCTCTCTCTTTGAGCACACGCTACTGTTCTACATGTTTTAGATTGAAATTAACTTTGTTATCTCCGTCTATAAAATCATTATTGTTGAAAGAAGGAATTACTGTATATGCACGATGTGAAAATAGGAAAATCATTTTACAAAGAACAAAGAAAATTACAGCACAGAAACAGGCCCTTCCGCCCTCCAAGCCTGCACCGACCACACTCCCCGAAAGAACTAAAGCCCCCTATGCTTCCAGGTACCATAACCGTCTGTTCCCATCCTAATCATGTATTTGTCAAGACGCCCCTTAAAAGTCGCTATCGTATTTGCTTCCACTGCCTCCCCGAGCAGCGAGTTCCAGGCACCCACCACCCTCTGTGAAAAAAATTGCCTCGGACATCTCCTTTAAACCTTTCCCCCCACAGCATAAACCTATGCCCCCTAGTAATTGACTCTTCCACCCTGGGAAATAGCTTCTGAGTATCCATTCTGTCCATGCCCCTCATAATCTTGTAGACTTCTACCGGGTCGCTCATCAAACTCCGTCATTCTAGTGAGAACAAACCAAGTTTCCCCAACCCCTCCTCACAGCTAATGCGCTCCATACCAGGCAACATCCTGGTAAATCTGTTCTGTACCTTCTCTAAAGCCTCCACATCCTTCGAGCAATGTGGCGACCAGGATTGAACATTATATTCCAAGTGCGGCCTAACTAAAGTTCTATAAAGCTGCAATACTTAATTGAGAATATTTAAACTCAAAGCCCCGGCAGATGAAGGCAAGCATGCCGTATGCATTCTTGACTACCTTCTCCACCTGCGTTGCCACTTTCACTGACGTGTGTACCTGTACACCCAGACCTCTCTGACTATCAATACTCTTAAGGGTTCTGCCATTTACTGTATACTTCCTATTTGTATTAGACCTTCCAAAATGCATTACCTCACATTTTCTTCTCATTGTGCCATGAATATTCAGCACTTCTAATTTTAATGAATGAATTTTGAGGCCATGTCAGAGCAAATAAATATCCCTGGGAGCTAGCAGGTCTATTAAAATTGGGCAAGAAATTTAAATTCTACAAACGTCCCTCAAACTGGGCGAGAAACAATTGATTTTTCTTCCTGGTTTTAGAACCAGGGGCTTTTCGCGTGTTAGGCGAACATGATAACCACTATACTGAAGCAGCTGATCGCAGAGCCCATGCAATCAGGTTGTCTGCAATGTTCAACTCCACTATGTTGTTGCAGGTTCTAATGGTGAGACTGACAGCCCATGTCACTGAATACAAGAAGACAAACGTTACCTCCGACCGGATGTCTCAATTTACCTTGAACTTCAAAATTTAAAATCTTTCATCTGTCAAATGTCTAAGAGAGCAATGATTTCTGCTCAATCATTAATGCATCATTCTCGCCTTCCTTCCAATAGTATCAACCAATTCTACTCAGTGTATGTTTCATAGAATCATAGAATCCCTATCGTGCAGAAAATGCCATTCGACCCAACGAGTATGCACCGACCCTCTGACATCCTATCCCCGTAACACAACAGCTTTCCTCTGGATGATCTATCTAACCTAAGGGGCAGTTTCGCATGGCCAATCCACCTAAACTGCGCATTTTCTATCAATATATAATACCCGTACATTTATTAATATAAATGTCATCATTGTGATTTGAACTTATCTGAAATACACAATATTGAATTGCAAACATGACTGACCAACAAAAGAAATCGAGTTTAAAGCAAAACACTGCGGATGCTGGAATCTGAAACAAAAACAACAAATGCCGCAAAATCCCAGCAGGAGTGCCAGCATCTGCAGGGAGAGAATGGAGCCAATGTTTTAAGTCCAGATGACCCTTCGTCAGAACGTATTTCCTCCTTTCATTCCATGAAGCTGATTTTTCTCCGTGTGAAGTCATTGTCCAATCCAAATTTGAAGAAGGAGTTTCTGCATTTTGCCTTAGTTAACAAAAGTTATCTGACGAAGCGTCATCTATTAGACTCGAAACGTTGGCTCTATTCTCTCCCCACAGACGCTGTCAGACCTGCTGAGGTTTTCCAGCATTTTCTGTTTTTGTGTGTGAAAAGAAATCGAGGCGCTGGGTGATACGGATCCCATGGTGTTTATTTCAGATTGAGCACAGGCAGCTATTAAACAAAGTCAAATATCGTAAAAGGGAAGAAGTTTAAGAATGATCTATTAGTTATACTTGATCCCCTTTTATTCTGGGTCTGAAACATTCTGGCGCCTGAATCCCGTTCATCTATAGGGAAGTCCAGCAGATCGCACTGAGTCTCGATTTCGTCATCTGCCTGAGTGTTTTTTTCTACTTCTCTATTATGATGAACGATTTTAAAAGATTGTTCTGCGCAACGTTGCCATTTCCTCTAGTTCAGTTACAGTATCACTTGTGTCCGTTTTATTAACACACAATTTTATTAGATATGTTTCAGATGGTGATTATAGGTTTATAGGTGCAGACATGTTAGCCATTGAATTCTGTTGTACCCTGAATGAATTGCCAACATGTGCATCTTATCAAAATAGGAACATTTCATTCCTCATGACGTCTTAAAATGGAGCATTTCTGAATTTGCTGAAAGCATTTGGGGCCGAGGTCACGGCAAATATAATATGGCTGTAACATCAAGATTCTGATAATGTTCAGAAACAAACTTAAATCCTGCAAACATCGCAGTTCTATGTTTCCAATCGGTTGCAAACCAGTGACTTTTCGGGTGCAAAGCGAGCGTGATGACCAATACGTTACAGAAATGATTGGTTACTATAAAACCTAAAGGGACTGTCTCTGTATCATTCACTGCTCTCAGGCCCGCATTCATCTTTGTACCTCAGTTGGGTTGTCTCTGTATCATTCCGCTCAATCTCAGCCTTGCCTATGTCAATGACTTTTATAGCTCTCTCAAAGTGTACAGGTGCATTGGATGATATAGGAAGTGTACAGCTTAGCGACTAAGGACTTACTTGCCTGCATAGCACCGTTGATCAAATCTTTAAACATGGTGGGTTAGCAAGCACTGAGCTGATGCTCTGCTGAGGCTTCATTCAGCCACCTAGTCTTGGAAATTTCATCGATATTAAACAGAGATCAGGCAGTGACAGGGCTGATCCGCTGAAGGATGCCTAAAATAGCTCCATGGCCAACAGTCTCCGACTCCAAATCACTGAATCCAGGCAGCCACTGAGCTGATGCACAAACTGGGCCACACTCACCTGCATAGGCACATTGCTCAGGTTTTTCACAGGAAGTACGTACAGGGATAGGAAAACATACCTTTCAAGTTATCACCAATTTACACTTGCATATTGCTCAGATCTACCTTGCAGCCACATTCATTTTACTGCTGCATTGTTTTGATTAAATGTTTATTTCTCTATTCTTTGATTGAAGTGTTTTTAGGCGTACATTTCTTCCCATCTGTTCTCTCTTTTGTTCGCTCCCTCAACATCAACTTCATTATTCCCTTTGTCAGCCGGAGATATCCCCTACCGCCCCGCCCCCTTTTCTATTGTCCCGTTCCCTGGTTAAATCTCGCAGTCCATGAGGTGCTGTCGGGCAGCTCTGAAGCCTTTTTAAGTCTGAGCAACCTTTACTTGGTGAAGCTGATCTTCCCAGCCAAGCCTGAATTGAAGCAAATAACCATTGGAAACGAAACATAAACTCTTTAACTGTTAGCTACTCTCTCTCTCTCTCTCTCTCACTCTCGCCGATCAACCTTCCAGTCTGATGGGATTCTGCTGTGTGTTGTCTCAGCCGATCCTGGATTCAGCTGGGTGACAGTTTGATCCGAGGTTAATGAGGTTTCCTCTGGATGTGTGTTTGAGCGGCTGACAACGCCGCTGCTCAATCTGGCTGTAACCTTCCGCGATTCTCTGCACAAACCTCAACAGACTGGAGCACCCAATGATAGCTGGAAAACAGTTTTTGTATGGGGGTGAGACTGCTTTCTATCACTGTGAGACGGAAAGCGCAGTAATAGCGGCCAGCGTCAGTCAGCTGTAGGTTCGAGATGGTTACAGTGGTTAATTTAGCCGAGGTCTGGAGATCAGCAGAGAAATTGGGTCCAGAACCTTCCCCTCTGTCTTCTTGTGTATCCCAGGACCTTTTCTGTATAATGAACTGCAAATTCTTCTGTGGCTGCTGTCTGTACCAATATCGGACATAGTCGCTCGCTGTTGTGCTGTAGGTACATCGGAGAGTCACCGTTTCACCTTCTTTTCTCTCGAAAGACTGCGGCTGAGAAACAGAATCTCCATCACTCGGATCTGTAACATGTATTCAAGAAGAAAAATAAACTATGTGTTGGATGTGCTGCTGAAATAATATTAACACTTTACAGTCCAGTCTACATAACTGGAGTTATGAAGTAAAAACAAATAAAGGCTGAATTACTCAGCAGCGTCAGGAAGCATCACTGGAGAGAAGCAGAGTTAAAGTTTCAGATCGAGATAACATTTAACCAGATTGGAGTCATCCTTACCGACAAGAAACAGCCCGAACACAATGCAGACGGTGAGGAACTCCATGGCGGCAGCAGAGCCCGGGGCTATGGTTACCTTTAAAAATCCAAGCATTACCGGTACGGAATCTCTTTTTAACGTCACTTTCTGATTTCAATGTTCCCGTCCAATCAAACAATCTGCAATCTACCCGTCATAGATTGAGATAATATTTAGATGAGTTTCAGTGATTGGCTGAAGCTCTTTGACCAACTGTATTAAATATCTGAGACTGGAGTCAGTCACTTGAGTGAGTGCAATGTGTGGTGTGAGGGAAGAGTCAGCTTTGCTGACAAGACCATGAGATATAGGAGCAGAGTTAGGCCATTCGGCCCATCGTGTCTGCTCCATCATTCAGTCATGGCCGATATGTTTAGAATCGCTACAGTGCAGGAGGAGGCCATTCCGCCCATCGAGTCTTCACCGACCACAGTCCCAGTCAGGCCCCGTTCCCGTAACTCCATGGCCAATCAACCTAACCCACATACTTTTGGACTGTGGGAGGAAACCGGAGCACGCAGGGGAAACCCACGCAGACACGGGGAGAATGTGCAGACTCCGCACAGGCAGTGACCCGAGGCTGGAATTGAACCCGGGCCTCTGGCGCTGTGAGGCAACAGTGCTAACCATTGTGCTAGAGTGCCATCCCTGTGGGGTTTCTCAACCCCATTCTCCCATCTTTTCCCCATAACGTTTGATCCCTTCACCAATCAAGGACCTATCGATCTCTGTCTTAAATATACTCAATGATCTGGCCTCCTGAGCCTTCTGTGTCAAGCAATTCCACAGATTCACCACCCTCTGGCTGAAGAAATGACTCCACATCTCGATTCAATTGGGTTCCCACTTTACTCTGAGGCAGTGGTCTGGGATCCAAGACTCTCCTACTAATGGAAACATCTTCTACACGTCTACTCTATCCAGGCCTTTCCGTATTCTGTAAACTTCAAAGAGATCCCCCACATCACTGTAAACAGCATCGAGTACAGGCCCAGAGTTCTCAGGTGGAAGCAGTTTTTTATTTGATCGGTTTAAGTCGTTCATGTTGAATTTTGTTTAATTTTATGTAGGTTTGTGATGGCTTCTCAAGATCATTGTCATGCGCGTGACCTGTTCACACTGAACGCTTCGTTCTGAACAGTAGATTTCGTCGGGTTGCGATTTTAAATAAAACAATATACTGATTGTACAACACCGGATTTAGATGCAGATCCCTTGAGAGAAACAAATTCAGCAACACAGAAACATCCAAGCAAAGAAATGAAGATAAACGGATGCAAAGACAGTGAGTTATTCGAAGGCCGATACCGTGATCGAAGGAGAGAGATAAGTGGAGAGGAAGAGATGGAGATGTAGAGAGATGAGCAAGAGGAAAGAGAATGACAGAAATGAGGCAGTGACAGGGAGATAAAAAGTGGGACAGACATTGAGATAAATGAGGGAGAGATGGGGGCAGCAAGGAAAATAGATGATGATACGGTGAAGGGAACAGTTGCAGATATGCAGAGATAAGACAGAGAGTGACACAAAGAGAGACAAACAAACAGATCACAAGAGAAACAAAGATAGACAGTGACAGGAACAAACGGGTACAACTTGAAAATCAATGGCCTAAATCCAATCAGGAAGGGATTCCAGAAAGCGAAAGATAAATAACATAATTTAGAACGTGATGCCAGCAGGGAGATTTCCGAGAGCCCCTTGACACCCTGAGAATGAAGCTAGTATCGGTATCACATTGTGATCCTTCTCGTGCCCCTGCAGTAAACACGCACATGCGGTGAGGCAGCTCCATCTGGCGGCGATCCGAGGTAAATTGTTATTTTCTGGAAAACCACCGAATTCTCAGAATACGGAAGGACGTTACTGCATTCGTTTTAAATCTACGTTTATTTATTAGTGTCACAACTCTCTGGACTAATAGATTCTGAGTTTCTCTTTCTCCCTGTATTTCTCGGGTTCTCCGGTTCTCTTTTCGTTTGGGACCGATGTATCTCGTTCTGTCATTCCGCCTCGGTTTCTCTATCTCCCTTTGTCCTGCTTCTGACCGTCTCTGTCTTCACACTTGCTCTACATTCTTCTGTTTCTCCCCTTTTCCCTAAAATTCAGGAGTGAGACAATCCGATTTCTCCCACTCTCCCATTTCAACGAGTCCACTCAATTACTCATTATATTGGAGCAGCAATAATTGATAAAGTTAATAACCAGAACTTAAGGGGTAACATTACGATGGAAAGATTTAAATGCAAATAACGAAAGAATATAGGAAATGAATGTGAATCCAGGGTCATGTTTGCATCTTGTGTTGTTATTTTAGAGTAGGCATCTTATCGGAATCTTGATGGCTCTTTCTTGTTTAAAATGGGCGTTTACACCCACTATTAATTGAATAAAGCGAATCGCCAGCAACGAAATAGAGTTGGGATTATCTCTCATGCATGCGTTCAAATGCATCAAATTACATTGCAATAGTAAAAGTACTGCAAGAATAATCCGACATCGTGGCACAGTGGTTAGCCGTGCTGCGTTACAGCGCTGGGGACCCGGGTTCAGTCACTGTCTGTGTGGAGTCTGAAGATTCTCCCCGTATCTGCGTGAGTTTCCTCCGGGTGCTCCGGTTTCCTCCCGCAGTCCGAACGATGTGCTGGTTAGGTGCATTGGCCATGCTAACGTTTCCCTAAATGTACCCGAACAGGCGCCAGAGTATGGCGACTAGGGGATTTTCACATTAACTTCATTGAAGTGTTGATGTGACTGAAAATTTCCAGCATTAAGCCAATGTTTGAATGATCAGTGCCTGTTCCATGGGTTCTCTTCGCTCTGAGATATTTAATATCTTCTGTGTTTTGTTACAGGGATAAATGTTGAAGATTCAGGATTTCAAGATCGATCGAAATGAAGCGTTCTGGAAGGACAGAGTATATTGTTGGACTGTAAATACTCGACAGCTGCTTTTCAAACTGTGTTCTGGTGCATCCAGAATAGTGGGGGGCACGGTAGCACAGTGGTTAGCACTGCTGCTTCACAGCTCCAGGGACCTGGGTTCGATTCCCGGCTTAGGTCACTCTGTGTGGAGTTTGCACATTCTCCTCGTGTCTGCGTGGGTTTTCTCCGGGTGCTCCGGTTTCCTCCCACAGTCCAAAGATGTGCGGGTTAGGTTGATTGGCCATGCTAAAATTGCCTTTAGTGTCCTGGGATGTGTAGATTAGAGGGATGAGTGGGTAAAATATGTAGGGATATGGGGGTAGGGCCTGGGTGGGATTGTGGTCGGTGCAGACTCGATGGGCCGAATGGCCTCTTTCTGTACTGTAAGGTTTCTATGATTTCTATGATCCACTATCCCGGGCAAGCTCTGAGATATTTGATGAAGATATATAGCTCGGGCAATACCGATACGTCTCCGGATTTGTCAGATAGGTTCTCGGCTGCGTTGCACAAAGGAAACAACACTGTTCCCTTAAAAATCGCCAGGGCTCTTAGGACTGACTGCGCCGTGTATTTCTGTGCCATGGAGTTCACACTGGTGCAGAAATACAGCGAACCCCGCACAAAAGCCCCAGACTGGGAGTTCCGGTTAGAGATCAGCAGAGGGCGCTCCCGCACCGATAAACAGAAACAATTATATCGTGTCCACAGAAAGAGTCACAGGATCATAAATGAAATATCAAAACAGGACACGCAACATGAATAGCTGTGCCGCAGTTGGGTTTTTAACTTGCAACTATACTAAAAATAGAGTTATGGTTCGTTCACTCACGCGTAGTCCTTTGATGATATTCCCTTGCCTGCGTGAATTACTGTATAGCACTTTCCCCATCTTGACTCTCCGCTTCGAGGTCGCTTTGCTCAAAGAGTCTGTTTGGTCAGAGTATTTTGCTGTCTAATGAACAGCTTAAATTAAATATACATTTCGCAAGGTTGTCATTGTGCTATTTAAAACAATCCCTGGGAACAAGTTACCATTAATGTTCATTCTCATTTTGAATGTCGGTGAAATGTTTTCTGACACAATTCGTAACCCAGTGCTTCCGCTTTGCATTACCGGGGACTTCATTCCCACCCGTGTGCCTAACAATATAGCGATCTTCCCAATAGGCACATTGATTAAATCCCAGATTGGGATATTTCTGCTCACTGAAAGGCAGGCCCCCAACATTGGGAAACATGCAAATAACATGAGAGGATGCAATGAAACTAGAGCAGATTAACGAGAGTGCAGATTAGATCGAGACTTCTCTTACTTCAACTTCCCTTTTACAGAGCGGACAGCGACAATGTGCTGTGTATCCTGGGGGTGGGAGGGGGAATTTCAGACTGACCCAAATATCGCCTAGATCTCGCTCCAAATCTCGGACTAAATGATAATCTTCGCATTGAATCTACTCAGTCCCATGAGGTCACAGGAGCTGAACACAAGTGAAGAAGGTGGATTTTGCAGTAATAGGTTGTAGGATGAAAGAAATACTGTGAAGGCAGCAGCAGTGGGGATAAAATGAAACAATTATCGAAAGTTACAGTAGAAGAACAGCTTATTAGTCTTGGCATATTGCTTTGAAACAACAGTTGTGATTAGTTGATCAGGAATAAGAAAGAGACAAGTTGTTTCATACGAAATTCTATTTTCACAATTTGTCACCTGTCATTGAGCCTGGGCCTTGGCGGTTAAAGCCTTGAATCTGAACCACGAGACCACCCGCTCTCCAGCATCACCTGCTCAATGTTGCCCTGTCTATCATTGCTTGTGTCAGTTAATCCACCTTGCTTTGCTCTCTGCCACAGACCTTCACTTTTGTTGTTTCTACCGAGTGACTCCTGACTTTGCAATCAGAAAATGCTGGAAATACTCAGCATATCAGTTGACATTTAGCAAAAACACAAATTATGAAACGTTTCCCTGACTCTGTATTGAAAAGCATGCAGAAATATTGCTGTCCGGTTTCGAACCCTCAGAAATAATGTAATAATTGAAGTGGCGAGTTTGTTGTACGTTGTCAATGGCTGAACATATCACTGGTATTGAAACAAATTGTGTCATTTTTCAGGAGAATCCCTTTGGTTCAAGTGTGCTTTCAGCGTGCTTAAAAATGACAAAAGGAGCGTGGATAAAGCAAATTTTAAAACATGCTGCAACCTGCTGGTCTGATGGATAGAGTTTGACACTTTCACTGCTGTTTTGATTACAGGTCAGGATATGAAGATTTATTGCTCGTGTCCAAACCATGAAACACATTTCAGTTATTTCCCTGTAGAATGCAGGAATCCTGGTCTCGCCTCATGTCCTGCCCTATTGAAGTGAAGACCCTGACCAAATTCAACAGGAAGTTTTATTGTCATTTCTGGCGGGAGATTAGGAACCAGACGAGGTTAAGGACAGTTTAAATCGTACAGGCCCTTCACTGAAGCTCATTGTGTTTCTGACTGGAGAAGATTTCTCTTTGTTGCATGAATCACTTCTCTGATTAAATGACGGAACGGACTCGAAGTACCCAATGGTTCATACCAAATTCTTTGCCTCTGAGCTATTTCACTAGCAATACCGTTAAAATACCTGGTGGTCGTTTGCACTTCGGTGGTAGCGGGTCCGAGTGGTCCAAGACGTTGGGTTGAGGTTCCAGTCTTTGGGGAGGCGTGAATTCCAATTCAAACGCTGCTACAAGTGGTTTTAGTTCTGGATACTACGCTGGAGATTTTCAGCTGTGAAGAGGGACGAAATACATTGGGGCTGATTTCGCCTGAGCATTGAATGCTGAGGGCCGACATGATTAAGTGTGCAAAATTTTGAGGGACATGGATTGGCAGATAGGAATAGTCGTTTCCCCATAGCAGAAGGGTGAACAACCAGGCGGCATAGATTTAAGGTATGGAGAAAGAGCTTCAGAGAGGATCAGAGGGTGATGGCAATCTGGAACCCACTGCCTGAAAGGTTGTTAGAGGCGAGAACACCAACACTAAGAACACTTAAGAACCATTTAGAAGAGCACTTTAAATGCCTTAATATCACAGGCAACCACATTCGTCACACCTCTGGAGTACAGCTCTTTTGTCCATGTGTGAACAAAGGCTGACTGGAGAAGGTTTCTCTTTGTTGCATAGTTCAGACTTCTCTGATTAACTGTTAGCTGGTTACTGCGAAGTCCGTGCTTTTGATACCATGTTTGTTGACCCCTTCTATCACATTCCTGATGACCGAGAGCAGACTGGTGGTCATTGTCTTGATTTGATTTGCAGTTTGCCAGGTAGATGACAGTGATGCAGTTGTACTGAAACTGCTTGACTCGGAGCGCGGCAAGTTCAGGAGCACAACGCTTTCGCAAAATTGCTGGAAGATTGCCAGTGCCGGGAGCTCTCGTTGTTTCCAATGTATCCAGAAACATCTTTGTCTTCCAATCAACGCTGCAGTGGAAGTGATTGTCGAATAGTGGGCGCCGCCGTGGCTTCGCAGCGCCAGGGACCCGGCTTCAATTCCAGCCTTCGGTAATTGTGCGGCGTTTGCACGTTCTCCCCGTGTGTGCCTGAGTTTCCTGCGGGTGTTCCAGTTTCCTCCCACAGTGTCCAGGTGTGCATGTTAGGTGGATTGGCTACGTTTTTGCTGTAATTGCTTATAAATGATAGATTGACTGTGTGACTATCTGGCAAAGTTTAGACAATGACATGAAATGAGACAATGGGAAAATAGATGATTATGGTCTAATTGCAAATCTCTCATATCAGCTTTTCCAGTGGTCAGGATTAGGCGCCGTGCCCGGGATTGATTCCCAGTCACGGGGTGAACATTTTTTTGTTTAACTCTTCATTAAATCAAATTAGGCCTCACATCGTCTGTGAAAGGAGAAACAAGGGTTAATCTTCAAACTGGATGAATTGTATCAGACGTGGAAAAGTCAGAGATGTAACAACAAGTATAAGCTCAGAAGAAGAATTTAACGGCAGGCACACGGCAAACATTGATCGTTTGAAGTAACTGGCACATGTCAAATTCTGCCCCTTTATCGCCACATATTCTAACTCCCTGCTCTCCCGCTCAAACATATCTATTTCCATCTGAAAATGCAGTCTGTTCCACTGATTATTATACAGTCATTGCAACGAAATTGGCTCAGTGGTTAGAGCACTGGTCTCGTAAACCAGAGGTCGCGAGTTCGACCCTCGCTGTAGCCTTATTTTCAACTTTAGTTTGCAGCAAGTTACACGTGGTAATTTAAACGCTCGGTCTAATGCGGCCTTGATGTCAAGGCCTATCACTCTCAGCTCACCTCGGGAATTCAGCTCCTTTGTTCATGTTTGAACAAAAGCTCAAATGAGGACAGCAGCTGAGTCACCCTGGCGAAACTCAAACTGGGCTTTGCTGAGGAGGCTGTTGATGACCCTGCCATCGCTTTACAGATGATCGACAGTCGTCTAAGTTGGCGGTAATTGGCTAGTTGAATTTGCCGTGCCTTTTTTTGTGCAGGGCATACCTGGGCAATTTTCCACATTGTTGCGTAGATGCCAGTGTTGTAATTGTCCGAGAAGAACTCGGCTAGGGGAGCGGTAACTTCGACAGCACAAGTACTTTTGCCGGAATGTTATCAGGCTCCATTGCCTTTCCAGTATCCAGTGCCTCCAACCGTTTCTTGGTATCAATTGGAGTGAATCGAATTGGCTGGAGACGAGCATTTGAGATGCTAGGGACCACTGGAGGAGGCCGAGATGGATCATCCAGTCGACACTCCTGGCTGAAGATTGCTTTGAATTCTTCAGGTTTATCTTTTGCATCGAGGTGCTGGGCTGCACCATCAGTGAGGTTGAGGATATTTGTGCATTTTCTTCCTCCAGTGAGTTGTTTAATTGTCCACCACTATTCACGACTGGATGTGGAAGGACTGAAGAGGTTAGATCTGATCTGTTGGTTTTGGGATCGCTTACCTCTGTCTATCACTTGTTGTTTTTGCCATTTGGCATGTACATAGTCCTGTTCGGTAGTTTCTCCAGGTTGACACCTCACATTTTGGTATGCCTGGTGCTACTCCTGCGCCCCCCCCTCCCCCACCCACACACACACACCCTTGCACTCTCCATTGAACCAGAGTTGATTCCCTGACTTGATAGTAATGGTTATTTGGGGTATATTCTGGGCCATGAGATTGCAGATTGTGCTGGAGTACAGTTCCCCTGCTGTTGGTGGCCCACAACGCCCCATGCATGCCTAGCCTTGAGTTGCTAGATCGGTTCGAAGTCTGTCCCATTAAACACGGTGATAGTGCCACATAACACAATGGAGGCTATTCTCAATGCAAAGGCGCGACTTCGTCTCCACACGGATTATGCAGTGATCACTCTTGAGGATACCGTCGTGGACGGTTGCATCTGCAGCCGGTAGATTGGTAAGGATGAGGTCAAGTATGTTATTTCCTCTTGTTGGTTCCTTCACCAGCTGCTGCAGATCAAGTCTAAAAGTTACATCTTTTAAGACCCGACCAGCTCGATCAGTATTGCTGCGACTGAGCCATTCTCGGTGGTGGACATTGAAATCCCCCATCCAGAGTACATTCTGCGCCCTTGCCACCCTCAGTGCTTCCTCCAAGTGTATTTCAACATGGAGGATCACTGATTCATGAGCCGAAGGAGGGCGGCACCTGGTATCCAGTAAGAGGTTTCCTTCCACATGTTTAACCTGAAGCCATGAGACGACAGAGTCGATGTTAAGAATTCCCAGGGCAACTCACTCCCGATTGTATCCCAATGCGCTGCCATCTCTGCTAGCTGGCGGCACAGTGGTATACAGTCGCTGGGAGTTTGCTGGGGCATGAAATTGACACTGAGGCGAAATCGTCCCACAAGATGCTGAAGTGATCGAATTACATAAAATTTTACGAGGGATGATAGAGTGAACATAGACACAATGTTTCTTCTTATTGGGCAATCGAGATCAAGAGGTCACAATTACACAAAAAAACAAAATACAATGAATGCTGGAATCTGTGCAAAAAACAGACAATGCTTGGAAATCTCAACTGATCTGACAGCATCTGTGGGGAAAGAATAGAACCAACCTACTGTCACATGGATAGGTAGAGAGGCGGTAGATTTAAAACGGAGATGCTGGGGAACTACTTATTGCTAATGGTCGTCGATTTTTGGAACTCGCTGCCCCATAGAACGGTGGAGTCTGAATCATTAAAAAGGTTTAAAGAAGGAGACAGATATATTTCCAACACAAAATGAATTAACAGATAAGGGGCAGTGGATTTGAGACCAGGGAAAGATCAGCCATGAACTGATTGAATGCTGGAGCAGGCTCTAAGCGCTGAATTTGCCCACTGCTAATCTTAATTCCTATGTTCCTAAGTGTAACTTTCAATTTTCATAACCCACCAACCACATCAATGAGGCAGATGTGCAACCTATCTGCCAAAATACTTGTTTTGGCAGACAAGGCAAAGGAGAATCCAAAGAGCTTCGACAAAGACAGAAAGGGCAAAAGAGTAGCAAGGGAGAGAGTAGGGCCTCTTAAGGATCAACAAGATCATCTGTGTGCGGATCCACAAGAGATGGGTGAGGTGCTAAATGAATATTTCTCATCAGTATTTGCTGTAGAGAAAAGCATAGATGTTAGGGAACTTCAGGAAATAAATAGTGATGTCTTGAGGACTGTACATATTACAGATAAGGAGGTGCTGGAAGTCTTAACGCCCATCGAGGTGGATAAATCCCGGGACCTGATGAAGTATATCCCATGACATTGTGGGAGGCTAAGGAGGAAATTGAGGGTCCCCTAGCAGAAATGTTCGAATCATTGATAGTCACAGGTGAGGTGCCTGAAGATTGGAGGGTGGTAAATGTTGTGCTTGTTTAAAAAGGGCTGCAGGGATAAGCCTGGGAACTACAGGCCAGTGAGCCTCACATCTGTGATGGGTAAGTTGTTGGAAGGTATTTTGAGAGATAGGATCTACAGGCATTTAGAGACGGAATGAATTATTAGAGATAGTCAACGACTTGCCTGGGCTTGCAATATCTCACCAACCGTCCTGGCTGGAGACAATACACACCTCTTTAACCTGTGCTTAACCCTCTCTCCACTCACAATGTCTGTACATTTAAGACCTGATTACCTGTAAAGACTCGCATTCCAACCATTATTTTGTAAATTGAGTTTGTGTCTATATATGCCCTGTTTGTGAACACAACTCCCACTCACCTGATGAAGGGGCAGTGCTCCGTAAGCTTGTGGCTTGTGCTACCAAATAAACCTGTTGGACTTTAACCTGGTGTTGTGAGACTTCGTACTGTGTTTACCCCAGCGGGTGGTGGTGGGGGTGGGGAGGAGTAGAACTGGGGGGAGCGGTGGAAACAATCCCTCAGCATGCACACTATCAAACAGTCTCGCCGTTGCAGACTTGTCAATGGGATCACTTTTTATTATTCCAAACTCTAGAGAGAAAAGGGTAACCACAATGAATCTCTCCTCCAAGGGCAACTGTCTCATCACAGCAATCAATCCATTGAACCTTCGTTACACAGACAGCGCGAGAATAGAGGGAAACAAGAACACACTATGGAAAGTGGATAGAGGCACAGTGAGAGACTGAGAGAGTGCAAAATAATGAGGTCGTTACACAGAAACAAAGAGAGACAGATATCGACAGTGTGTGGGGGAGTCAGCCACATCGTATGAATGAATAACAATGTACACAAAGCCAGCAGCGGGAACCCACAAGCATTGGGTCCTCTGAATTGTTGACTAGGGATAAAGAGAAGGTCCAAAAGAAGAGTCAACTTTTGAAAACATCTTGAACTGCCTGTGAGTGCGTTGTGTTGTTAGATTCCTTGTGTTGTCAGTTTCACAAACCAAACCGCGGAAAAACTCATCCTGCCGTGTGCACGGCAAAGAAATGAACAAGACATTGCCATTGCAAACAACAACAATGGGGCCCGTCCGGGAATTGAACACGGGACCTCTCGCAGCCTTGCACATCACAACACCCAAAGCGAGAATCATACCCCTAGACCAACGAGCCACTGTTGCGGGAGCTCCTCAAATACGGATATATATTGTCATACAAATCTGATCAGACAGCTGCCCTGAAAGCTGGAAGCGCTGGAGAAACTCAGGAAGCCAGGCATCAAGTGCACACAGGGAAAGGACTGTATTCTTACACCTTCATAACCTTTCATTTTACCCTTTAAGCTGGTAAAGTTTGGAAATGTAGGAAGTTTTAAATAAGTGAAATCCAGGAGGAGCGAGGAAACATAACAACAGGAAAGGGCCCTGACCGGGTACAATTCAAGAGAGATAAATGAACAACTTGTTTACAGTCCATGGTCTGAGCGTGAGGAAAGCAGAGTATCATAGAATGTTTGCACCGCAGAATGAGACCATGCACAAAATCTTTGAAGAAGTCACGTGTGCTGTGGATAATAGGGAGCCGGTGGGTGTACTGTCCAGCGATTTCACAGGAGCTGCAGTGATGAGGTTGGTGGATTTGGGAAATTGAGAGGAACACATGAGCAGCTTGTCTGACTATTTCATCTCTTTACCGCTTTCATTCTGCAGCGAAAAGTAATCCTTGTTGCCATTGGATGAAGGACTAACTTCTGTTCTACCCGAACAGAACATTTTGAAAGAGAGACCTGCCTCTGGTGGAAATAGATCTGAGATGAAAATAATGAAATATAAAACGAAGTAAATTAGATTAAACATCCAACGTGTTAGAAATATTGGGTCATCCAAACTATTAGAAATATTGGGTTGACAGTAAGTGGCATGAATTGATGCTGTGATCCCAGATATAGAACTGGAACCCACCATCACACTGAGTGAATCCGCTGTCTGTTTAAATGTTGATCAAAGAAAAATGTTAATCACTTTACACAATGGAACGTACGGTAACTCAGTCAATAAGCACCCTCCACTCACAAATAACAGAAAGGGTCAATTTCATCTCACAACTTTAAACTTCTTGCTGTTCCGTACATTTACCATGAAGGTTTATAAAGTAAGTGAATAGAATTTGTGATGGTAAAAAACATGTCCACGCCCATGAGGTACGTAAGCATAGTGACGGACACAGAGGAACAAACATAACCATAGACCACGCGAGACAGAGGACAAATGAGCGACAAAACGGAGGTTAGACATTGAAGGAATATAGCTTAGGGGTCGGGCATTTGACTGCAAGTCAAGACGCTTCTGCATTCAAATCGGATGCCTCTGAATATTTCCTTAATATCAATGAGCTATACCCCTTCAGGGCATTTTTGCAATCAATGATGAAGTACAAACTAACATTTTGTTTGCTCTAATTCAGTTCATATGCAACAACGATCTAGAATCGGGGAAAATTTTAAAAAATGTTAATTTCAATTATGTTTCGACCTGATTTTAAATCGGGGAGCCTTTCGTATATGAAATGAACATGTTAACTCCTACAATCCAGAAGCTCTGCTCATGACCAATGTGACCGGCCTAGAATATCAAACAGTGCAGTCTGATTGCAATTTAAATCCTTGCTTTGTAGAATTATAATTCTGTTGAAAACCTTAGCCATGTGGCAGAGTCATTCATCTAACATAAGATTTAGAAAATAGCATTTGTCCCGAATTTTATCTCTTTCTCCATGACTGCAGTTGCAGAATATTATTCAAGCATTGGGGAATTGTAAATGCCACATGGCTGTGAGATAATGTGATTCCTTAATATTTAATAACACTTAGAGATGGGACAGCTGTTTTGAAAAGGTATTATCAGTTTTTTTGAACACAATAATCAGTATACTTCAGGAACACAGGTGACAAATGGAAGTGTTTAGAATTTGATGCGTGTCCACAGATTCTGCCAAACCTGCTGAGAATTTCCACCATCTAATGCTTGTATTATAAATACAGGTTTTATCAGAACATAAAACACACTGCAAGACGGCAACGATAAATGAAATAGTCCCGCAAGCTGTTCATGTGTAAATTTTAATTTCCGAAACCCATCAATCTCATCATTACTGATCCTGTGAAACTTACCTTGTAAAACACGGCAGGCATTCATCTCTCAAAGAACTGAAACGCCTCAAATATGAACTCTCTGCTCTCAATCTCAGGACTTTGCAATTATAAAAAACAGCATGCTGGTGAAAGTTTAACTCAGTCCTCACTCCACTGATCTTTGCCGACTTACTGTGTATTTCCCTCATTGAACACATTTCAGGTTGGGACAGACAAATTCCTGATCTATTGGCAGCGCTTTGCAGCCTATCACTGTCCTTCACTATCTGTGTTTGTTCTTGAACTGTTGCCCATGTGACATTTCCAATTCGGACACAAATATAGATCTAACTCCACTGCTTCTGACAGAGCTGTTTTCGATCAGGAAACAACTCAGGTTTGTTAAATGGATTATCAAAAACTTTAAATCTTAGCATATTGAAGCCGATCAATGACCCTGAAAGCGCCAAATCCTCAGCACTGGACCATGAGGATTTCATTCTCCTGGTTCTCCCATAGACTGAATACAGGAATTCCACAGTGCCAATTATTCACAGTCGCATTCTCCTTCCAGTCTTGTGCACGTTGTTCAGCTTTGAAATTATTCATCTTTTCACATTAGCTTCCAGTGTGATGAAAGCAGAGCAGTGATAAGCTGAAGGATTTCAACAGATTTACCACAATAAGGTTTATAACAAACATTACTCTTTGAATGTGGTGAGCTACAGTGAAATTTTATGCAGTCGAAGGTAACTCACTCATTCTGACAGTTGGTACCAGCAATTGCAATGTAAATATGATGTCGAGATACCGGCGTTGGACTGGGGTGGGCACAATAAGAAGTCTCACAGCATCATGTTAAAATCCAACAGGTTCATTTGCTCCGATAATAAAATCAATTTGCTTTGTTTGATCAGCGCCCCGAAAGCTCCTGACTCCAAATAGACCTGGTGTTGTAAGACTTCCGATTGTAAATATGAATTGTGGGTAATTCACAGGATTGTGGAATGGGGCAGATTTTTCCTTCTTCCTGTTCAACCTGCCACAAGTATCTCTTCCGTTTTCGACCAGGAAGCAATATCCACTCTCCTTAATTCATGTGTTGCACGAGAGCAATGAATCATCATTCCCGACCCGCGAATCGAACCCAGACCATGGCAGTTAAAGCACCGAATTCTATCGACGAAACCAACACGGAAATTGAAGTGACCTGAGCATTATTGAGCAATTGTGGGCGTGTGTGTGTGTGTGTGTGTGATTTGGGAGAAAGGTCACGTGCTCTCGGGTAATCCCTGATGAATGAAGCCTCCGATCTCTTTATCGCTGAGCGTTTTGTGTTCTTGAGAAATCGTCCTCTGGGGCTGATGCAATGAGGCCAGGAGAGTAACTCACTGCACCGACTGCAATGTGATTGCGGTGCGATTTGCTGAAAGCTGTTAATTTTATAAAAATAATCTTTTTGCGAATTGTAAATGAAATGCCCTTCAGTACCCGGTAAGAATTCTCACAACACCAGGTTAAAGTGCAACAGGTTTGTTTGAAATCACGAGCTTTCGGAGCGCAGCTCCTTCATCACTCACGCTGAGGATTCACCACATTTTTCTGTCTTTGAATGAAAGCAATAGATATCGCGTCAATTCCCCTGTATCCTGAGTGTACGACACTGATTTCCACAGTACACTGCTTTAAATGTTTGTTTTCAATGTGAAATTAAGTAGTTTGATTCCATGTGAAGCATTTAAACTTACACTCTTCCGGGAAGATGGTGACATAGTGGTAAAATCAGTGGAGTATGAATCCTGTGACCCAGGCTCACAGGTCACGATCCCAAAGCAGTCTAGAACTGAAACGGAATTGAAAGCTAGTCTCCGTAATGAAGCTTTGTTTTCTGATTGTCATGAAAACACATCTTGCAGAAGGAAATCTGCCATCCTTCTCCTTTCTGGCCTCCATGGGACTCCAGAGGAAAGGCAATGTGATTGACTCTTAACTGCCCTCTGAAATGGCCCAGCAAAATACCCAGTTCAGAGGGAAATAGGGATGGACAACAAATGCTGGCATTGACAACAAAATATATATTGCATTAGCAGCATTTTATGAAATGATTAATTCTCATTTTGTTTCATTTCATGTGAAACAGGGTGATATATTCCAGTGTCTTATTATTTAAAACCTCAACCTTTCAACAGTTCAAACAGGTAAGATTCAGTCAGAGAAAAGTGAACCACTGTGATCCAAACCTAGGTTTTGTAGTTGCTCCGTATCCCACCTCAAAACAGAAAATGTTGGAAGGACTCATCAGCTTCAACAGCTTCTGTGGAGAGGGAAAGAGAGTGAATGATTCAGGTTGCTGACCTTTGACCCTAACTGGAAAAAAGTAGTGATTTAATGATTTTCAAACAAGTACAGAGTCAAGGAAAATAGAGAGGGAGAGGAGGAAAGAACAAGCGGTCTTTTGATCGGATGGAAGGCTGGAGTGATTGAATTACAATGGAGATGATTATTGTTCCCACTGACACAATCTCGCAGATCTGGGTTTGAATCTCATAATAAATGAGAACAAAACCTCTCTCGGAGTTCAGCGCTAAACTCCCCGCCTTCCAGTGAACCGGAGGCAATTTTCAGTCACAAACCCAAAACTGTGAGATAAACAACGTAGCAAGACTCAGTTGGAGTGGTGACACTTCAGGAGGAACGGAGATCGGGAATTCACCCAGGAATGAGGCAAAGTTTGAAACCAATGTCACCCAACGTGGGGCTCGAACCCACGACCCTGAGATTAAGAGTCTCATGCGCTACCGACTGAGCTAGCCGGGAACATGTGCTAAGCTGCTTTCCATAACCTAAAATGCATGGAGACAACTATGGATTTTTCATCTGGTGTGTCAGCTTGTTCTGATTTCAAAGTTTACAATGAATCCACCGACAGAATCCCCAAAGTTCCTGTCCATTCCTCTCAATTATTAATTACATTATTCACATCTTCCAATTCTTAGCTTCGCCTCTCCCAAACATTCCAAACTCCTCTTACATCATTCACCTTATTATTCTTTGTTCTTAATAATTTAGCCAGGGGTGGGGGGAACTCAACATTTACACTGTCAAACTGTTTCCCAGTTTCCGACTTTTCAGTAAGATCAACTCTGATAATTCTAAACTCCAGAGCGAACAGACTCATCCCACTGATTCTCTCCTCCCAGGAGAAACGGAGAAATCAATCCAGTGAACCTCGGTTACACACAGACAGCTAAATAATGGACAGAGCAAGGAGCAAAAGATGTCAACGTAATTAAAACATAGACAGAGAGACTGAGGGAGATATATAGAGACAATGAAAAACAGAAATAGCGAGTGCGGTACACATCCACAACCCACGAATGAATAGACACACAGCCAGCTGTCTCAACCAACAAACATGGGGTCCTCTAAACTGGTGACCAGAGATAAAGTGAATGGCCACAAGCATATTAACCTTTTAATGTCTTGATTTTCTTGTGTGAGTGTTGTGTTGATAAATTGCCTGCACTGTGTGCTCAGGTTCCCCAACCAAATCCCATGTAAACCAATCCCAACGTTTGCGCTGAAAATACATTCATAAAACCTATAACTTGTCCAATACGAAACAACAGCTGATTGAGGATCGAGCCCGGCATGTTAACCCGAAATTGTTCACACGGTTGCAGATGTTTACGCCCCAGGCCTGAGTCATACCTCTCGCCCAACGAGCCGCTGCTGAATATGTTGTTCAATGAAAATATTTCCATTGACATCCAAAGCTGCTCAGACTTGTGCAGTAAAGGTGAAAATGCTGGAAAAACTCAGAAAGCCAGACAGCTTGTGTGCGCAGGAAAACAAATCTTATATTTTAGCTCCATAACCTTTCATTGGGAATAACTGGGATTTTTTAGAAATGTAGGAAGTTTTAAACAAGTGTTATCCAGCTGCATAGCAACAGGGTTTGAGGCCTCTTGCCGGGTGTAAATCAGAAGAGATTAAATGAGGGAAACAAAGAAATTTAAAGTAATTAAACCACAGAAATGGGCCATTCCTCAGTCCCTTACAGGACTCAGTTGTGGTGTGGATGAAGGGGAACCTGTGGATGTAATGTACGTAGATTACATTGGAGCCACAGTGATGAGTTGGTGGGTTTTGAAAATTGAAAGTTGCACTTAGGAAATAGAATTAGGAGCAGAAGTGGGCAAATTCAGCGCTTTGTGCCTGAACCGTCATGCAATCAGTTCATGACTGATCTCTCCCTGTTCTCAAATCCACCTCCCTACCCGTTCCAATATCGCCTCATCCCTTTAATTATCAGGAATATATCTGTCTCTTTCTTGAAATCATTGAATGATTCAGACTCAACCGCGCTATGCGGTAATGCATTCCACAAATTCACGACCCTCAGTGAGAAGCAGTTCCTCCTCATCTCAGTTTTAAATCTAACACCTCTCAACCTATACATTTGACATCGTGTTCCCGATTGCGCATAAGAAAAAAGATTTCACTTTCTTCAATCCTATTTAGAATTTTATATACCACGATCACTTCAGCATCTTGTGGGACTATTTGACCTCACTGTCGATTTCATGTCCCAGCAAGCACAATCGGTGTTGTCATTCGCTGAAGCAGTCACTTATGTTCCACCGAAACTGGACACATTAAGGGATATATGGTAAGTCATTTTGAAAAACACAGTTCACCCGTGACCCTGGGAGTCCAGTGGGTTGTATTCAGTACTCCCCATTGTTGTTTGTTTTCAATTCCCGCTCAGAGAACGATTATTTATAGCTCTCAGCAAACTATTGAAAAATAACCTGATTTACTATCTGATCGAAAGCAGTTCTACTAATAGCAGCCGAGTGAGTTTTGCAAGTCTACATCACAGCTGCAAATGTCACATGTGCAACAGGTCAAGAACAAACACAGTAGCAGAAAGATGGTGATAGGCTGCAAAGCGCTGACAATTGAGGTGGTGATGTAAGGTAACATTTGGATGGTAAAAAGGTCAGATTTTGGCGTTCACACTGAATTATTCAACTTTTCCCTCACTCTGCAACGGAAATATTTGGAAAAGGTTCTCTCTCGTTTCAAACAGTCGGAAGTGAAATTAATAACTGTCAGTGGAATGTCTGTTGTATGTTGTCACTGATTGAATGTATCACTGGGGTGGAAACAGAAGGTGCCATATTGCAACAGAGACTTGCTTGTGGTGAATGTAGTCTGGCCTGGCGCGAAAAATAAAGCAACACATGCAGTGTGTGTAAAGCAAGTTGTAAAACAGGCTACAAGCAGCTGGTCTGGTGGTCAGAGTTTGACCCTTTCACTGCTGTTTCGATTGGTGGTCAGGTAATGGAGATTTGTTGCTTCATCCAAACCGTAAAAACAAATGTCAGTTATTGCCTGGTGGAACATATAAAACACAATCTCGCCTCATGTCCTGAAGTGAAGACTGAGCAAATTCAACAGGATGTTTTTTTTTGCCATTTCTGGCAGGATATTGGGAACCAGACAAGGTTAAGGGCAGTTTAAATGGTGCTGGTCCTTCAGTGCAGCTCATTCTGTTTCTGACTGGATGTGATTCCTGCTTGTTACACAGTTCAGGATCAATTAATTCAGTGAAGGAGCAGGCTCAAGCCAACTGATGGACTGTTGCAGCTCCTTTGCTGCTAATTTCAATAACAATACCAGTAAAGGACACAGCTGCTTACGTGGTAACGTAGCCGAGTAATCTAAACCAGTGGCTGAAGGTCCAGTCTTTACGAAGTTGTTGGTTCGACTGCAGCCACTGCCAGAATCGGTTTGAGTTTTGGTCCCTGCAGTTGAAGTCCAGCATTTCAGATTGAATGCAAGAGTTTGTGCCATGTCGTTGTTGGCATGAAGAAAGAGGAGCGACAGAGCAATGTAAACAGTTGTTGAGGTAAAGGAACGAGTGTGGAAGGAGTGGAGCAAGTTATCGTGGATTCTGGAATCGGAAACAAAAAGAGAAAATGCTGGAAAATCTCACCAGGTCTGGCAGCATCTGTAAGGAGTGAAGAAAGCTGACATTTCGAGTCCAGATGACCCTTTGTCAAAGCTGGGAGGAGTGGAGCTGCTCCGACAGAGAATACAAACGGGAACACCGGTTGAATGGCTGTCTGTCGAAATAAACAGCAGGATTGCAAACATTGAGACGACAGTCCCGGCCCAGGGGATGGATTGTGATTTTCTAACTGAGGTTCAAATCCTGTCATGTACACTTCCCGTCATTCCTCATTGTGACTTTTTTTACTGAAATTTATTGGAAATGAAGCAATGGGTGCAGAGATGATCAACTCATTGCAAATTTGTCACATCAGCGTCACTGAGGGTCTCGTGATCAGCGTCGGCGCCGTGACGTGGTTTCGATTCCCAGTCACGGAGTGAATAAATTTTTGTTCATTTCTTCATTTAATAAAAACAGCGTCCGTGAAGGGAACAACAAGCGAAATCTTCCAGCTGGATGAACTTGTATCAGAGCTGGAAAAATCAGAGATGTAACATTAACGATAAACTCTGAAGAAGAACCACATGACACACACAACATACATGTCAAGTACATACACAATACACATGTCAAATCATGTCACTTTCAACTTCTGTCTTTTAACTTCCTGCTCTCCACCTCTGATATTTCCACATTCATCAAAACTCTCCGTCCTCAAACGCCATCCTGGTCCTCAATCCAGTGATAATGCTGCACTTACTGGAAGCTACTTACAGCATTTGGCTCCATAGCTTAGTGGTTAGAACACTGGTCTTGTAAACCAGGAGTCGCGAGTTCAATTCTCGCTGGAGCCTATGGGCAACGTTTGGCTGATAGAAGCTGTAGGAAAGGGAAAGAGAGTGAAAATCAAATGAGAGAACTTTGATAAGTGGAGGCTCAGATCGGGTGCAATCTTGGAAAGCGAATAGATATGTCCTCCTCCGTAAAAAAATAGAGAGAGCAGGACATATTTGAAGAGATAAAAAAAAAGAAAGTGTCGATGTTGAGAATATAATAGATGCGTTTGTACAAAGAAGGCATAAAGTTGGCATGTAGGTGCAGGCAATGATTGGAAGGAAAATTGCCTTTTAGACTTTATTGACGGCAGACTGGAGTCCAAGTTCCTGCAGTTGCACAGGGTTTTGTTGAGACCACATGTTGAATATTCTGCGCAGATATGATATTCACATTTAATAAAGGATTTGTTTGCATTGGAAACGGTGCAGATAAGGTTCAGCAGATGATCCCTGGGATGAGGGAGTTGTCGTATGATGAGAGGCTGAGTAAATTTTGCTGAAAGTCTCTGGAGTTTGGAGGAATGAGAGGCGATTTCATTAAACCTACACAAGTCTGATTGGGTTTGACAGGGTGGAGGCTGAGAGATTTCTTCTGCTTGTCGGGAAATCTAACCCACGGCAGTACAGTCTCAGGAAAATGGGCTGATCATTTCGGCCTAAGATAAGGAGAAATTACTTCACTGAAATGGTTGTGAATCTTTGAAATTCTTTATGCCAGACAGTTATGGAAGCTCCATCATCGAATACATTTAAGGTTGGGATAGACAGGTTTCTGGCCTCTCGGGGAATTCAAGGATATGGGGAGCTGGTGAAAAACTGAGTTATACCCCAACATCAGCCATAACGGTATTGAATTTCGGGAACACGCTCGATGGACCGAGTGGTCTACTCCTGCTCCGAATTATTGTGTTCATGTGGATGATCAAGCTAGTAATTCATGTTAAAATAAAAACAGAAAGTGCTGGAAGTTCTCAGCAGGTCTTGCAGCAAATGTGAATCGGACAGAGAGTTAAGGTTCTGAGTCTAATACGGCTCTTTTTAAACTAGCAACTGAGTGTGAGTTACAACAATTAGCACAATATCGAGACAGGGAATTGAATTGAATCCAGGCAGTGAAATCCCTGAATTTAAACTCCTGTATTATTTCGGCAGTAAACTTGTTCTGGAAACTTACCTGCCAATTGAAAGTGTGGTGGTTTGAGAGCACCTGGAGCCAAATGGACTCCCGCTATTCCTGTTTCTGCTTATATTTCCGACACAGATTTACTTTGTTCCCTTCTGTAACAGTGAAATATTGTCCAAACTTTGTCAGTCTTGCTGTTATTCAGCAAATTACCATACTGTTATGACACAGAGGCTCATCCCCTTTATCTCACATCGTAATCTGGAAAAACTATTTGTGAAACTGCGAACTGTTTTTTATTAACGTTCAGAGGCTTATTAATGATAAAAATTCCTGTCACTCACTTTGAGTGAATAATCAACAAGCTATTTTATTCAAATAACCAAGAACATTAAGTAAACAAGTAAAACATGTTAATTAAGGTACGGTTCGACTGAAATGCTGTTCAAATAATACTAGGAACATTCATTACCAATACTGTAATAACAGAATTTCAGTCACTCTCAAAGAAATTATACAAACAGCCTCGATGGGATTCAGAAGAGTTTGGAGTTCTGCAGTAGTTGTGTGGTCTGTAAGGTCTTTCTAACTCCGTATCCTTCGGTTAGATCGTCTTCTGAAGCGAATTTTAATCTGTCAGGGGTGGAGAACTGCTGCAGAGGCAAATGTTTTTTTGACTGGCTGCCCTGGCCTCTGGAGATGGTCACCCAAGATATTATTGAGCGATGGCTGTTCCTCTGGCCTTTTTTTACCTGATGTGGAGATGCCGACGTTGGACTGGGGTAAACACACTGAGAGTTTTAACAACACCAGGTTAAAGTCCAACAGGTTTATTTGGTAGCAAATGACATTAGCTTTCGGAGCGCTGCCCCTTCGTCAGATGGAGTGGATATCTGCTCGCAAACAAGGCACACAGAGACAGAAAATCAAGTTACAGAATACTGATTAGAATGCCAATCCTTACAGCCAACCAAGTGTCAAAGATACAGACAATGTGAGTGGAGGGAGCATTAGCCACAGGTTAAAGACATGTGCATTGACTCCAGACAGGAGAGCCAGTGAGATTCTGCAAGTCCAGGAGGCAAGCTGTGGGGGTTACCGAAAGTGTGACATGAATCCAATATCCCGGTTGAGGCCGTCCTCATGTGTGCGGAACTTGGCTATCCATTTCTGCTCAGCGACTCTGCGCTGCCGTGTGTCGTGAAGGCCGCCTTGGAGAACGCTTACCCGGAGATCAGAGGCTGAAAGTCCGTGACCGCTGAAGTGATCCCCCACAGGAAGAGAACAGTCTTGCCTGGTGATTGTCGAGCGGTGTTCATTCATCCGTTATCGAAGAGTCTCCTTGGTTTCCCCAATGTACCATGCCTCGGGACAGCCTTTCCTGCAACGTATCAGGTAGACAACGTTGGCCGAGTTGCAAGAGTAGGTACCGTGTACCTGGTAGATGGTGTTCTCACGTGAGATGATGGCATCCGTGTCGATGATCCGGCACGTCTTGCAGAGATTGCTGTGGCAGGGTTGTTTGGTGTCATGGTCCCTGTTCTCCTGATGGCTGGGTAGTTTGCTGCGGACAATGGTCTGTTTGAGGTTGTGCGGTTGTCTGAAGGCAAGAAGTGGGGGTGTGGGGATGGCCTCTGGCGAGATGTTCGTCTTCATCAATGACATGTTGAAGGCTCCGGAGGAGATACCGTAGCTTCTCCGCTCCGGGGAAGTACTGGACGACGAAGGGTACTCTGTCCACCGTGTCCCATGTTTGTCTTCTGAGGAGGTCGGTGCGGTTTTTCGCTGTGGTGCGTCGGAATTGTCGATCGATGAGTGGAGCGCCATATCCTGGTCTTATGAGGGCATCTTACAGCGTCGGGAGGTGTCAGTTGTGATCCCCCTCATCAGAGCAGATCCTGTGTGTACGGAGGGCTTGTCCGTCTGGGATGGCTTTTTTAACGTGTTTAGGGTGGAAGCTGGAGAAGTGGAGCATCGTGAGGTTAACCGTGGGCTTGCGGTATAGTGAGGTGCTGAGGCGAGCGTCCTTAATGGAGATGCGTGTGTCCAAGAATGCAACCACTTCCGGAGAGTAGTCCATGGTGAGTCTGATCGTGGGATGGAACTTGTTGATGTCATCATATAGTTGTTTCAGTGATTGTTCACCACGAATCCAAAGGAAGAAAATGTCATCGATGTATCTAGTGTAGCATCGATTGAATGCCCTATGCGGTGAGGTCGTCTTGGTTGAACCTGTGCCTGAAGAGGTTGGCATATTGAGGTGCGAATTTGGTCCCCATGGCTGTTCCGTGTGTCTGGATGAAGAACTGGTTGTTGCAGGTGAAGACATTGTGCTCCAGGATGAAGCGGATGAGTTGTAAAATTGCATCTGGAAACTGGCAGTTGTCGGCGTTGAGTTCTGAGTCCGTTGCAGCAATGCCATCATCGTGGGGGATGCTGGTGTCGAGTGCCGAGACATCCATTGTGACGAGGCGTGCTCCTGGTTCAACTGCTCCATGTGTGTTGAGTTTCTGTAGGACGTCCGTAGTGTCGCGACAAAAGCTGGGGGTTCTTTGTACAATGGGTTTCAGGATGCCCTCGACATAGCCGGAGAGGTTCTCGCACAGGGTCCCATTGCCCGAATCGATGGGACGGCCGGGTGTGTTTGCCTTGTGTATCTTTGGGAGGCAGTAGTGATCTCCAACGCGGGGAGTACGTGGGATGAGAGCACGGAGGGTGGTCTGAAGGTCCGGATCAAAGGTTTTGATCGGAGTGCTGAGTTGACGGGTGTGTTCTTTAGTCGGATCTGTGGGTAACTGTCTGTAGTGTTCCTCGTTGTTCAGTTGTCGGTACACCTCTTTGCAGTAATCCGTTCTGTTCAGTATGACGATGGCCTCTGAGTGCGGAATTCTCTCCTCAACTCAGTCCTGAATGGTTGACACACCATCCGGATAATGTGAGCCCAGTTCAAAGCACTCCAGATTCCAGCAAGAGGCGGGGGAGGAGTGGGGGTGGGGTTGGAGGGGGTGTTGCGGGGGTGTGGGGGGGAGGGGGCGGGGAGGCGGTGAAGAGCGGCGGTGGAAACAATCTCTCAGCATGTACACTGTCAAACAGTCTCGCCTTTCCTGACTTTTCAATGGGATCACTTTTCATTATTCCAAACCCCAGGGAGAACAAGGTAACAGCAAAGAATCTCTCCTCCAAGGGCAACTGGCTCATCACAACAATCAATCCAGTGAATCTTGGTTACACAAACAGCGCGAGAATAGAGGGAAATAAAAGCAAAGTATGGAAAGTTGATAGAGGCACAAAGAGAGACTGAGACAGTGAAAGAGACTGACGTCGATACACAGAAACAAAGTGACAGACATAGACAGTGAGTGGGGGAGTCAGCCACATCTAATGAATGAATAACCATGTAGACAAAGCCAGCGGCCGGTGTCCACAAGCATTGGGTCCTTGAATCGTTGACGAGGGACAAAGAGAATGTTCAACAGCATAGTCAACTTTTGAAAACATCTCGAATTACTTGAGAGGCAGTTTCCCAAACCAAACCGTGAGTAAACTCATCCTGCCCTGTCCACGGCAAAGAAATGAGCAAGACTTTGCCATTGCTAACAGCAACGGGGCTTAAACCCAGGGCCTCACGCAAACTGGCAAATCACAACACCCAAAGCGAGAATCATACCCCTAGGCCAACGAGCCACTGCTGCAAGATCGGTTCAAATATATTGCCATACAAATCAGATCTGACAACTGCAGTGGAAGTGGGAAGCGCTGGAAAAACTCAGAAAGCCAGGCAGCGTGTGCACACAGGGAAAGGAATCTCCTCTTACACCTGCATAACTTTTCTTTTCAACTGGTAAAGGTTGGAAATGTAGGAAGTTTTAAACAAGTGAAATCCAGGAGCTAGAAAGCATAACAACAGGAAAGGGCTCTGATAAGGTACAATTCAGGAGAGATAAATGAACAAGTACTGTGTAGTCCATGGCCTGAGATTGAGGAAAGCAGAGTATCACAGAATGTCTGCACCGCAGCATGAGACCATTCACAAGATCTTTGAAGCAGTCACGTGTCCTATGGATAATAGGGAGCCGGTGGGTGTACTGTACAGTGATTACACAGGAGCTGCAGTGATGAGGTTGGTGGATTTTGGAAATTGAGAGGAACACATGAGCAGCTTGTGTGACTACTTCACCTCATTGCCGCTTTTATACGGCAGCGAAAAGTAATCGTTGTTGCCACTGCATGAAGGACTAACTTATGTTCAACCTGAACAGAACACTTTGAAAGAGAGACTTGCCTCTGGTGGAAATAGATCTGAGATGAAAATAATGAAATATAAAATGAAGTAAATTAGATTCAGCATCCAACGTATTAGAAATATTGGGACGTCCAACCTATTAGAAATATTGGGTTTACAGTAAGTGACGTGAACTGATGCTGTCAGCGCAGATATAGAACTGGGACCACCATCACACCGAGTGAATCCGCTGTCTGCATAAATGTTGATCAAAGAAAACTTTTAATCATATTGCACAATGGAACATACGGGAACTCAGTCAATAAGCACCCTTCACTCACAAATAACAGAAAAGGTCAATTTCATCTCGCAACTTTCAGCCTTTTGCCATCTTCTGTAAATTTACCAAGAAGATTTATAAAGTAAGTGAATAGAGTTCGTGATGGTTAAAAAAAAACGCGTTCACACCCTTGGGGTACGTAAGCACAGTGACGCACACAGAGGAGCAAACATAAGTTTAGACCATGCGAGACAGAGGACGAACGAGCGACAAAACGGAAGCTTGGCATTAAGGGAAAATAGCTTAGGAATGGAGCATTTGACTACAGGTCACGACGTTTCTGCATTCAAATCGAATGCGTGCTTCCGCGCTTAATTGATTTTGTTTTCAATTAAAACTGCCCTTCATTGACTGGAAAGTGCTTTGTGACGTCCGCTGGTCGGGATAGGTTCTATATAAATGCAAATATTTCATGATCTTCAATCCTAGTCCTCTGTTACTGAGCCCAGTCAGTGGGAACAGTCTGTGGGAGGCTGCTCTATCAAACGGCCCTTTTCCATGTTCGGAGAAGGGATCAACCATTACACCACAACAACACAAAATAATAAAATATACATGTTTTGATTTGTGAACGATGCCATCATTTGGTCTTTCTGTGTCAGGTTTGGTGAAAATTGAATTGGCGTCGACCTTGCAGCCAACACGCTGTCACCCTGATTTAGGATGCCATGTAAGCTTTAGTTGCGTCAGTCTCTGTGGCGCAATTGGTTAGCGCGTTCGGCTGTTAACCGAAAGGTTGATGGTTCGAGACCATCCAGGGACGGGGCTTTCACTTTTTTTTCCTCTCCATCTGCTTTCATTGTCTCTCGGTTTTTGAGTGTCATTGAGTCCTTGGGCAACACTAAAACAAAACTTATCGTGTGTTTCTGCCTCTACTGTTAGCCGACGTTAGTTTATTGAACATTTATCTCTAACATATTATTTGTAACAGTTTATACATTTCAAATATTATTAAACTCAATAACTGAACTCGAAACTTTAACCCATGTTTGATCTTGGGTTTCCATTTTCCTGCACACTCCCCTTCTTTCTCAGATTTCTCAGGAATCTGTCTGTCCCAACCTGAAATGTGTTCAATGAGGGAAATACAGCAAGTCGGCAAAGATCAGTGGAGTGAGGACTGAGTTAAACTTTCACCAGAACGCTGTTTTTATAATTGCAAAGTCCTGAGATTGAGAGCAGATAGTTCACATGGGAAAGGGCTGTTTGATAGAGCAGATAGGGACACACTGTTTCCGCTGACGAGGGTCAGTAACCAAAGGATTAGGATTAAAGATAATTAATGAAAGACCGACTTGTATTTATGTCGCGCCTTTCCCGGTTGCTGGACGTCACAAAGCGCTGTGCAGCCAATGGAAGACAGTTCCAATTGAAAAAAAAGTATCAGCTCGACAAGGAAGGGGGCATTCGGATTTGACCCGAGGACCTCTTGATGTGTAGTCAAATGCTCTACCGCTGAGCTACACCCCCTCAGTTGCAAGCTGATTCACGGGATCCAACATATTCTTATTAAGTGTGGAGGGGGATCGAGTGGTCAGACTGCATCCCGCTTTGTCTCAGAGTTACTGGTTTCTGAGTGAAGTCGGAGAGCTTAGTGTTTAAGTTAGCGAGATGTTTTCTTGTGATTTGGCTGAGATTTGGATCCAGGTCGAGGAGATATTTGTGTCAACCTAATCGATAAAATCTACCCCATTGTCATACAGATTTGTATCCCCATCTCTATTGGCAGCGCTTTGCAGCCTATCACGGCCTTTCACTATCTGTGTTTATTCTTCAACTGTTGCCCATGTGACATTTTCAATTCAGACACAGAATTATAGATCTAACTGCACTGCTTCTGACAGAGCTGTTTTCGATCAGGAAGCAATTCAGGTTTGTTGAACGGATTATGAAAAACTTTAAATCTTAGCTTATCGAAGCCGATCTATGACTCTGAAAGCGCCGACTCCTCATCACTGGACCACCAGAATGTCATCTTCCTGATTCTCCCAGAAACTGAGTACAGGAATATGCACAGTGCCAATTACTCACGGTTGCACTCACCTTCCAGTCTTGTGCACGTTGTTCAGCTTTGAAATTGTTCATATTTTCACATTAGCTTCCAGTGTGATGAAAGCGGAGCAGTGATAAGCTGAATCTTTTCAACAGATTTACGGCAATAAGGTTTATAACAAACATTACTCTTTGAATGTGGTGAGCTACAGTGAAATTTAATGCAGCAGAAGATAGCTCACTCATTTTGACAGGAGGTGCCAGCAATTGCAATGTAAATATGATGTCGAGATACGGGCGTTGGACTGGGATGGGCAGAATAAGAAGACTCACAGCATCATGTTATAGTCCAACTGGTTCAATTGCTCCGATAATAAAATAAATTTGCTTTATTTTATTAGCGCCCCAAAAGCTCTTGATTCCAAATCGATCCGGTGTTGTGAGACTGCTCAATGTAAATATTAATTGTTGTGGGTAATTGACAGGATTGTGGATTGGGGCAGATTTTTCCTCCCTGCTGTTCAACCTGCCACAAGTATCGCTCCCGTTTTGGATCAGGAAGTAATACCCACTCTCCTTAATTCATGTGTTGCACGAGAGCAATGAATCATCATTCCCTGACCGGGGATAGAACCCAGACGATGGCATTGAAGGCGGCGAATTCTAACGACTCGGCCAACGAGGAAATTGCGGTGTCCGGAGCATTATTGAGCAAGTGTGCGTGCGTGGGTGTGTGCCTGCATGTGTGCGTGTGGTTTAGGAGAAAGGTCTCGGGCTCTAAGTTAATCGCTGATGAATGAAGCCGTCGACCTCTTTATCGCTGAGCTTTTTGTGTTCTTGAGCAATCGTCCTCTGGAGCTGATGCAATGAGGCCAGGAGAGTCACCCACTGCACCGTCTGCAATGTGATTGCGGTGCGATTTGCTGAAAGCTGTTAATTTTATCAAAATCATCTTTTTGCGAATTGTAAATCAAATGCCCTTCAGTGCCCGGTAAGAATTCTCACCAGCTAAAAATGCAGCTGGTTTATTTGGAATCTCTAGCTTTCGGAGCGCAGCTCCTTCATCACTCACACTGAGCATTCACCACATTTTTCTGTCTTTGAATGAACGCAATCGGTATCTCATCAATTCCCCGGTATCCTGAGTCTCTGACACTGATTTCCACAGTACACTGCTTTAAATCTTATTTTTTCAATGTGAAATTAAGCGGTTTGTTCCATGTGAAGGATTTACACTTATACCCTTCGGGGATGATGGTGTTGTAGTGGTAAAATCAGTGGAGTATGAATCCCGTGGCTCAGGCTCACAGGTCCCGATCCAACCACAGTCTAGAACTGAAACGGAAGTGAAAGCTGGTCTCAATAATGAAGTTTGTTTTCTGATTGTCATGAAAACTCATCTGGACCTTTTGCAGAAGGAAATCTGCCATCCTTCCCCTTTCTGGTATCCATTGGACTCCAAACCCAAGGCAATGTGATTGACTCTTAACTGCCCCCTGAAATGGCCCAACAAAATACGCAGTTCAGTGGGAAATAGGGGTGGATAACAAATGCTGGCATTGACAATGAAATATATATTGCATTCGCAGCATTTTATGAAATGATTAATTCTCATTTTGTTTCATTTCATGTCAAATAGGGTGACATATTCTGGTGTCTCATTATTTAAAACCGCAGCCCTTTAACTGTTCAAACAGGTAAGATTCAGTCAGAGAAAAGTGATCCACTGTGATCCCAAACAAGGTATTGAAGTTACTGCAAATCCCACCTCAAAACAGGAAATGTTAGAAGCACTCATCAGCTTCAACAGCTTCTGTGGAGAGGGAAAGAGAGTGAATGATTCAGGTTGCTGACCTTTGACCCTAACTGGAAGAAATTTGTCATTTAATGGTTTTCAAACAAGTACAGAATCAAGGAAAATAGAGAGGGAGAGGAGGAAAGGACAGACGGTCTTTTGATCGGATGGAAGGCCGGAGTGATTGAATTACGATGGAGATGATTATTGTTCCCACTGACACAATCGCGCCGATCTGGGTTTGAATCTCACAATAAATGAGAACAAAACCTCTCGCTGAGTTCAGCGCTGAACTCCCGCCTTCCAGTGAACTGGCGGCAGTTTTCAGTCACAAACCCACAACTCTGAGATAAACAACGCAGAAAGGAGAAAGACTCAGTTTGAGCGGTGATGCTTCTCGAGGAACAGAGATCGGGAATTCACCCAAGAATGGGGCAAAGTTTAAAACGATGACGCCCAACGTGGGGCTTGAACCCACGGTCCTGTGATTAAGAGTCTTATGCTCTACCGACTGAGCTCGCCAGGTACATGGGTCAGGTTGGTTTCCATAAACTAAAATGCATGGAGACAAATATTGTTTTTCCAACTGGTGTCTCTGCTTGCTCTGATTTCAAAGTTTACAATGAATCGACCTGCAGAATCCCCAAGGTTCCTATCCCTTCCTCTCAATCATCAATTACATCATTCACATCTTCCAATGCTCAGCTTCACCTCTCCCAAACATTCCAAACTCCTCTTACAAAATTCACATTTTTTTGTTCATAATTAACTAGCCAGGGGTGGGGGGAACAGCCTCTCAGCATGTACACTGTCAAACTGTTTCCTACTTTCAGACTTTTCAATAAGATCACCTCTGATTATTCTGAACTCCAGAGCGAACAGACTCATCCCACTGAATCTCTCCTCCCAGGAGAAACGCAGAAATCAATTCAGTGAACCTCGGATGCACAGAGACAGCGAATGAATGAAGAGAGCAAGGATCAAAATCGGTCAACGTAATAAAAACACAGTCAGAGACACTGACAGATTCTGGGGGAGATATATAGAGACAATGAAAAACAGAAATAGCGAATGAGGTACACATCAACAACCCATGAATGAATAACAATATACACACAGCCAGCTGCCTGAACCAACAAACATGGGGTCCTCTAAACTGATGACCAGAGATCAAGTGAGTGGCCACAAGCATATTCACCTTTTAATGTCTTGATTTCCTTGTGTGGGTGTTGTGTTGATAGATTGCCTGCACTGTGTGCTCAGGTTCTCAAACCAAATCCCACGAAAACCAATCCCACCGTTTGCACTGCAAATGCATTTACAAAACCTTTGACTTGTCCAATACGAAACGACAGCTGATTGAGAACTCTCGCTCGGCCTTTGAACCCGGGATATCTCGCATGTTGGTGATGTTAACACCCTCAGCCCGAATCATACCCCTCGTCCAACGAGCCGCTGCTGGCGAAGTTGTTCAATGAAAATATTTCCATTGCCATTCAAAGCTGCACAGATTTCTGCAGTGAAAGGTGAAAATGCTCGAAAAACTCAGAAAGTCAGACAGCTTGAGTACATAGGAAAACAAATCTCATATTTTAGCTCCATAATCTTTGATTACTACGGGGCATGGTAAGAAATTAGAAGGTTTTAAACAAGTGTTATCCAGCAGCATAACAAGAGGGGAGACCTCTGGCCGGGTGTAAATCAGGAGAGCTTAAATGAGGGAAAAAAAGAATTATAAAGTAATTACACCACAGAATGGGGCCATTCCCAAGTCCTTTACAGGACGCAGTTGCGTTGTGGATGAAGGGGAACCTGTGGATGTGATGTACGTAGATTACATTGGAGCCACAGTGATGAGTTGGTGGGTTTTGAAAATTGAAAGTTACACTTAGGAAATAGAATTAGGAGCAGAAGTGGGCAAATTCAGTACTTCGAGCCTGAACCGTCATGCAATCAGTTCATGACTGATCTCTCCCTGTTCTCAAATCCACCTCCCTACCTGTTCCAATATCCCCTCATCCCTGTTATTATTAGGAATATATCTGTCGCTTTCTTGAAATCATTTAATGATTCAGACTCCACCGCGCTATGGGGCAATGAATTCAACAAATTCACGACCCTCTGCGAGAAGCAGTTCCTCCTCATCTCAGTTTTAAATCTACCGCCTCTCAACCTATATATTTGACCTGTTGTTCTCCATTGCCCCATGAGAAGAAACATTTCGTCAACGTTCAATCTATCAATTATTTTAGAATTTTATATACCCCGATCACTTCAGCATGTTGTGGGACTATTTTACCTCACTGTCGAATTCATGTCCCAGCGAACTCAATCGGTGTTATCATTAGCTGAAGCAGTCCATGTTCCATCCAAACTGGACATATTAAGAGATGTATCGTAAGTCAATTTGAAAAACACATTTCACCCGTGACCCTGGATGTCCAGTGGGTTGTGTTCAGTACCACCCCAGTGTTGTTTGGTTTCAATTCCCGCTCAGGAAACGATTATATTTTGCTCTCGGCAAACTATTAAAAATAAAAGCAGATCTCCTAAAATCAAGCGAGTGAGGTTTGCATGTCTACATCACAGCTGGAAAGGTCACATTTGCAACAGGTCAAGAACAAATATAGTAGCAGAAAGATAGTGATACGCTGCAAAGCGCTGACGATAGAGATGGTGATGTAAGCTAACATCTGGATAGTAAATCGGTCAGATTTTAGCGTTCACACTGAATTATTAAACCTTTCCCTCACTCTGCAACGACAATATTTGAAAAGGTTTCTGTCCAGTTTTGAACCGTCGGAAGCGAAAGTAATAACTGTGCGTGGAATGCCTGTTGTCTGTTGTAATGGACTGAATATATCACTGTGGTGCAAACAGAAGGTGCCATTTTGCGGCAGAGACTTGCTTGTGGTGAATGTGATCTGGCGCGAAAATTAAAATAACAAAAGCAGCGTGGATAAGAAAAAACTGTAAAATAGGTTGGTCTGATGGTTAGAGTTTGACACTTTCACTGCTTTTCAGATTACAGGTCAGGAAATGAAGATTTGTTGCTCTCATCCAAACCATAAAAACAAATGTCAGGTATTGCCTGGTGGAACATATAAAACACAATCTTTCCTCGTGTCCTGAGGTGAAGACTGAGCAAATTCAACAGGAGGTTTTCATGTCATATCTGGCAGGATATTGGGAATCAGACAAGGTTAAGGCAGTTTAAATGGTGCCGGTCCTTCACTGCAGCTGATTCTGTTTCTGACTGGATGTGATTTCTGTTTGTTACACAGTTCAGGATGAATTGATGCATTGAAGGAGCAGGCTCAAACCGACTGATGGCCTTTCTCAGCTCCTTTGCTGCTACTGAATTTCAGTAACGCTTTCAGTAAAGAGCAGAATGGTTACGGGGTAGCGTGGCGGAGCAGTTTAAACCCGTAGTTAGGTCCAGTTTCTGTATAAGCTGTGAGTTCAAATCCCGCCATTGCTCGAGTGGGTTTGAGTTTTGGTCCCTGCAGCTGAAATCCAGCAGTTCAGATTGAATGCAGGAGTTTGTGCCGTGTCGTTTTTGGCAGGAAGAAAGCGGAGACACGGACCAATGTAAACAGTTGTTGAGGTAAAGAAGCGCATGTGGAAGGAGTGGAACAAATTATTGTCGATGCTGGAATCGGAAACAAAAAGGGAAAATGCTGGAAAATGTCAGTAAGTCTGGCAGCATCAGTTATGAGAAAAGAAAGCTGACGTTTCGAGTCCAGATCACCCTTTGTCAAGACTGGAAGGAATTGAGTTGCTCCGACAGAGAATACAAACGGGAACACAGGCTGAATGGCTGTCTGCCGATATAACCACAGGATTGCAAACATTGAGACTGCAGTCCCGGCCCAGGGGTAGATTGGGATTTTCTAACTGGGGCTCAAATCCTGTCATGGACGCCTCCCGTCATTCCGTATTTTTATTGAAAGTTATTGGAAATGAAGCAATGGGTACAGAGATGATCAACTCATTGCAAATCTCTCACATCAGCGTCTCTGAGGGTCTAGTGACCAGAATCGGCGCCGTGACGTCGTTTCAATTCCCAGTCACAGAGTGAATAACTTTTTGTCCAATTCTTCATTTAATGAAAACCCGCCTCATAGCGTTTGTGAAGGGAGCAATATCTAAATCTTCCAGCTGGATGAACTTGCATCGGAGTTGGAAAAGTCAGAGATGCAAGTCCAGGATGCTACCGGGACTTGATGGATTAAGTTATAAGGAGAGGCTGGATAGACTGCGACTTTTTCCTCTGGAGCATAGGAGGCTGAGGGGTGATCTTATAGAGGTCTATAAAATAATGAGGGGCACAGATCAACTAGATAGTCAATATATTTTCCCAAAGGTAGGGGAGTCTAAAACTAGAGGGCATAGGTTTAAGGTGAAAGGGGAGAGATACAAAAGCCTCCAGTGGGCCAATTTTTTCATACAGAGGGTGGTGAGTGTCTGGAACAAGCTGCCAGATGCAGTAGGAGAGGCGGGTACAATTTTGTATTTTAAAAGGCATTTAGATGGTCACATGGGTACGATTGGTATCGAGGGATATGGGCCAAATGCGGGCAATTGGGATTAGGTTAGGGGTTTAAAAAAAGGCGGCAAGGACAAGTTGGGCCAAAGGGTCTATTTCCATGCTGTAAACCTCTATGACTCTATGACTCTATGAATCCATGTAACACTAACGATAAACTCTGAAGAAGAATCACATAACAAGCACAACATACATGTCAGATACACACAGAGCACACATGTCAAATCATGTCATTTTCAAGTTGCCTCTTTTAATTTCCTGCTCTCCACCAAATCAAAATCTCCACCAGATTAAAAATCTCCGACCTCAATCCCTATGCTGCTCCTCAATCCACTGATAATACTACACGCAATGTATAAAACTTGCAGCGCTTGGCTCCGTAGCTGAGTGGATAGAGCCCTGGTCTTGGTCAACCAGGGATCGTGCCTTCAACTCTCGCTGTCGACCAAGCTTAGTTGATAGAAGCTGTGGGGTGGAATCCAACAGACTGCGAGATGAAACAGAGAGCTTTTCTGAGTGAAGGAGCAGATCAGGTGCAAACTTGAAAAACGAGAAGTTATTCTTCTTCATAAAAAAATAGAAAGAGCAGGATATATTTGATGAGTTGAAAATGTAAATGTTGATATTAAGAATAGAATAGATTCGTTGGTACAAGGAATGCATTCAGCTCGCATGTAGGTGCAGCAGGTAATTGGAAGTGGAATTACATTTTGGTCTTTATTGCCGGCAGACTGGAGTCCAAGAATAACGAGGTGTTTCTGCTGTTGCACAGGGCTGGTTGGGACCACATGTTGAATATTCTGTGCAGGTGTGATAGTCAAAGGGACGTGCTTGCATTGGAAACGGTAAAGAGAAGATTCACCAGATTGCTCCCTGGGGTGAGGGAGTTGTCCTGTGATGAAATTCTCTGGAGTTTAGAAGAATAAGAGGCGATCTCATTAAAGCGACACAGCTCTGAGTAGGTTTGATGGGAGATTGTTTTTTTTCTGCTGGTCGGGGAATCTAACCCACTGTGGAACAGATAAGGGGCTGATCATTTCGGGCTAAGATAAGGAGAAATTACTTTACTCAAAGGGCTGAGAATCTTTGGCATTCTCTGTACCTGACAGTTATGTACGCCCCATCATCGAGTACATTTAAGGTTGGATGAACAAGTTTCTGGTCTCTTGGGGAATTCAGCGATAAGGGGAGATGGTGGAAAAACTGAGTTGTAGCCCAAGATCGATCAAGATGGTATTGAATAGCGGAACAATCCCGATGGACTGAGTGGTCTGCTTCTTCTCCTATTATTCATTTTATAATAAAAGCAGAAAGTGCTGTAAGTTCTCAACAGGGCCTGCAACAAATGTGGAGCAAGATATAGAATTAAGTTTCCGAGTCCAATATGACTCTTTGCAAACCAGTAACTGATTGCGAGTTACAGCAATTAGCACAGCATCGAGAATGGGAATTGAATTGGATCCAGGCAGTGAAACGCTGAATTTAAACTGCCGCAGGATTTCTGTTGGAAAATTGTTCAGGAAAGTTGCTGCCAACTGAAAGGGAGGAGGTTTGAGAGCATCCTGCGCCAAATAGAACCCCTCTAACAGACGAGACTGTTTGACAGTGTACATGCTGAGAGCTTGTTTCCACCGACCCTCTCCCCGCCCTGCCCCCAAATAGACCCCCTCTACCCCCTCATGCTGTTGTATATTTCCAATCGATTAGAAATATGGGATTCACAGTAACTGGTAGAAATTGATGCTGTAGTTGTAGATATAGAACTGGAATGCAACATCACACCGAGTGAATCCACTGTCTGTTTAAATGTTGATCAGTGAAAATTTCAATCATCCTCTGCTGTGCAACACACGGCGACTGAGTCAATAAGCAATAGCCAGTCAAAAAAAGCCTGTACCAGTCAATCTTTCTCGCAACTTTCAAACATGTTGTTATTCTCTACCATTTGCCACTGACGTATATCAATAAGTGAACTCAGTTTGTGATGTTAAAAAATGTCTTCACCCCCTCTGGGAACTGAATCACATTGATACACAGAGGAACACACACAGACACCGAGAGTCACAGAGGGCTGACAAGACACAAACACCCATAGATCAATGATGTCACTAACTGGGTTCAGTTTTGTTCCATTTCTGGCTGGGGTTTTGGTGATTTCTAGCTGATGAACAGAAATGAAGGAATGCGAAGTGAAGCAGGAAAAACAGATGGGAATATTTGAAAGATTTTGATTCCATTGAAAGAATAATAATTCTGCAGTCATCGAAAGGAATGAATGCTGAGCAGCGCATTGGGTGAGGTTCAAATCTCCGTGAGAAAACAATAATTTCAAATCCACCGCCTGAGCCGCTTGGCCACCACTGCAACCGGTGTCAATGTGTTCGTGTTACTCATATTAAATCATTGAATAGTAACAGCAACAAAAGTTGCTGTCGAGAACCTTCTGTTCTAGAAGGTCGCGCTGCACCTTTCATCCCTCCTTTTTCGTTCTTACAGAATGCCATTCGCTGAAAAGACAAACGAGCTGCACTTTTTGGCAGTGGTGGGATTTGAATCCACAGCAATTCAGATATTGAAACTTAAATTTAGTAATTAAGACCATGCGGCTCCGCTAACAGTCGAAGGTAACTATTGCTCGGAGTAATACCGGCAATGGGTTAGAATATGATTGAGATTTTGGATAGAACATTTAGCCCCTCAAGCCCCTCACAATATTTTGGAATCACAGCCAAGCAGTTGTTTTCCATCTGTTACATTTCCGACTTTTCCAGCTTTGATGAAAGATCCAGCTGGAAGATTAACTTTGTTTCTCTCTCCACGGACGCTGCCAGATCTGGTTTCATTCAATGCGGAATTCCTTTTCATGGTGTCAGTTCACACAGCAATACAAACGAGTTACCCTCTGGCTGGGGATTGAATCCAGTCCACAGTGATGAACGTGCCGAATCCAAACCACTCGACCAGCAGGGAAGCTGACAGTGACTTCCCCAATCAGCGGACCATCGTCATTTTAGCCATTCTCTTCCTCCTCTTCCGTCACACAATCGACGGGTTTCTCATTTAAAAAAATACTTAACTTATTTCCACATTTGTCACCTGCCATCGAGACCATGGCCGTGAAGACGTTGACTTTGCACCATTGGAACACCCGAGTTCCGCCATCACCAGCTCAATGTTGCCTTGTCTATCATTCCTTGTGTCAAATAATACATCCTCCCTCGTTTTCTGTGCCGAACCTTACCTTCTGCCCTTTTCAAGGAGTGACCCCTGACTTCACAACTAGAAAATGCAGGGGAAACCCATCAGACTCGTTAAAATTTGCAAATATATGAATAATATAACTTTTCCCTCAGTCTGCAGTGAAAATGATTTGGAAAACAAATTCTACCAGTTTCACGCCGTGGGAGGCGGACGCGATAACTGTCGTGGAATTATTCCTGTAATTGGCTGAACACTTCTCTGGTGTTGAAACGGAAGGTGCCATTTTGCAGGAGAAGTTTCTGGTGCAAGTGGTCTGGCGTGGAAACTAAAATAACAAAAGGATCGTGGGCAAAGCAAATTGTAAAACGCGCTGTAATCTGTTGGTCTGCTGGTTAGAGTTTGAAACTTTCACTGCTGTTTTGATTGCAGGTCAGGAAATGAAGATTTATTGCTCTCCTCCAATGCGTGAGAACAAATATCAGTTATTTCCCGGCAGAACGCACAAATCCCAGTCTCGCCTTGTGTCCTGTCCTTTCTCAAGTGAAGACCCTGAGAAAATTCAACAGGAAGCCATATTGTCCTTTCTGGGAGCTAAACGAGGTTAAGGACAGTTTAAAAGGAGCCGGCCCTTCACTGCAGCTCATTGTGTTTCTGACTGGAGATGATTTTTGTTTGCTACGCATTTCAGGATCATCTGATTCGGTTACGATTTAGTCAGGGCCCATCCCAACTCCACGGATTTTGATATATTTCAGTATTAATGCAATGAAATTACATGATTATCAAGTCTTTCCGTGTGGTAGCGTGGCCGAGCGGTCTAAGGCGCTGGATTTAGGCTCCAGTCTCTCTCGAGGCGTGGGTTCGAATCCCACCGCTGCCAGAGTTGAGGGAAGTTTTTGTCCTTGGAGCTGAAGTCCAACAGCTCGGGTTGAACGCAGGAGTCTGAGCGGTGTCGTTTTTGACAGACGGCCTTGGAAGAACAGGATATTGCGCTTGACTCATGGATGGACAGTTCCGACACGCCACAGCAAAAAAGCGCACCGACCTCCTCAGAAGACAAGTACGGGACACAGCCCTCAGAGTGCCCTTCCTCCTCCAGTACGTCCCCAGAGTGCAGAAGCCAAGACGTCTTCGGAGTGGAGAAACTATGACATCTTCTTCGGAGCCTTCAGCGTACAATCGATGAAGACGAATATCGCGCGAAGGCCATCTCCACGCCCCCACTACTTGCCTTCAAAAAACAGAACAACCTCAAGCAGACCATTGGGCGGCACGGTAGCACAGTGGTTAGCACTGCTGCTTCACAGCTCCAGGGTCCCGGGTTCGATTCTTGGCTCGGGTCACTGTCTGTGTGGAGTTTGCACATTCTCCTCGTGTCTGCGTGGGTTTCCTCCGGGTGCTCCGGTTTCCTCCCACAGTCTAAAGATGTGCGGGTTAGGTTGATTGGCCAGGTTAAAAAAAAAATTGCCCCTTAGAGTCCTGGGATATGTAGGTTAGAGGGATTAGCGGGTAAAATATGTGGGGGTAGGGTCTGGGTGGGATTGTGGTCGGTGCAGACTCGATGGGCCGAATGGCCTCCTTCTGCACTGTAGGGTTTCTATGATATTCTATGATTGTTCGCAGAAAACTACCCAGCCTGCAAGAGAACAGCGACCACGACACCACACAACCCTGCCACAGCAACCTCTGCAAGATGTGTTGGATCATCGACCCGGATGCCATCATCACACGTGAGAACAGAATCCACCAGGTAGACGATACATACACATGCAACTCGGCCAACGTTGTCTCCCTCATACGCTGCAGGAAAGGATATCCCGAAGCATGGTACATCGCCGAGACTATGCAGACGCTACGACAACAGAAGAAGTTCAAGATAAGTTGAGAAATCAGGTTGAAAGTAACAGATTTGTTCTTCTATTAAGTGGCGCACTGAGAGGAATGTTCGATTTTGACGCTGAGCACATATTCGCATCTCGTTCAGTCTACAACAAAATTAAATGAGTTGATAGATGCAGACTAATATGGTTAATCACCATCTGTAATATCTAACAGTAGTGTGTGCTCAGAAAGGCAGATACAAGTGATACTGTAAGTGAACTAGAGGAAGTGGCGCACATTTCACAGAATATCTATTTTTAAATCGTTTTTCATCACTGAGAAACAGGAAAAGCCACTCAGACAGATGAGGGAATCGAGACTCTGTGCGGATCGACTGGACTTTCCGGTAAAGGTCTGGAAGTTATGCGCCTGAATGTTTCACGCCCTTAAAAAAAAAGGCTCAAGTGTCACGAACAGGTAATTCTTGATTTTTCTCCATTTAAATGGAGTTGACTTTGTTTAAAATCTGACGATATTCAACCTCAAAATTACGATCTGTATTACCCAGTGATTCGCTTCGTTCTGTTGGGCAGTTATGTTTGCAATTCAGTGATGTTCAATTTCTGAGATATACAATTCATAATAAGGAACAAAGAACAATACAGCACAGGAACAGGCCCTTCGGCCCTCCAAGCCCGCGCCGCTCCCTGGTGCAAACTAGACCATTCTTTTGTATCCCTCCATTCCCACTTCGTTCATGTGGCTACCTCGATAAGTCTTAAACGTTCCCAGTGTGTCCGCCTCCAACGCCTTGCCCGGCAGGGCATTCCAGGCCCCCACCACCCTCTGTGTAAAATGCGCCCTTCTGATATCCGTGTTAAAACTCCACCCGCCCCCCCCCCCCCCTCACCTTGAACCTATGACCCCTCGTGAACGTCACCACCGACTTGGGAAAAAGCTTCCCTCCGTTCACCATATCAATGCCTTTCATAATTTTATACACCTCTATTAAGTCACCCCTCATCCTCCGTCTTTCCAGTGAGAACAACCCCAGTTTACCCAATCTCTCCTCATAACTAAGCCCTTCCATACCAGGCAACATCCTGGTAAACCTCCTCTGCACTCTCTCTATAGCGTCCACGCCCTACTGGTCGTGTGGCGACAAGAAGTGGACGCAGTATTCCAAATGCGGCCGAATCAACGTTCTATACAACTGCAACATCAGATCCCAACTTTATGAAGACATAAGTGTTAAATAATGCACTGAAAGTAAATAGTGAAACAATTGTACAATGACCTTTGAAAAAGTTTCATCTGGACTCGAAACGTCCGCTCTTTTCACACCTTACAGGCGCTGTCAGACATTGTGAGATTTTGCAGCATTGTCTGTTTTCTCATCCGCAGTAATTTGATTTCATTACTGAGTACAATTGACTGAGATTATTCGAAGAAAGATGAAAATGATGCATTAACGAATGGGCAGAAATCATTGCTCCCTTAGATATTTGCCAGAAGAACGATTTTGAATTTTGATGTTCAGGATAAGTCGCAGAATCAGATTGAAAGTAACGGTTATCTTCCTGAATTCAGTGACAATGGGCTCTCAGTCTCACCATTGGAACATGCAGCATCACAGCGTAGTTGAACATTGCAGAGAGGCAGATTTGCTGCGTTGTGCCTCAAGCTGTTTCTGTAGTGTAGTGGTTATCACGTTCGCCTTACACGCGGAAGGTCCCTGGTTCGAAACCAGGCAGAAGCATTCTTTAAGCTTCCTCAAGTCATGTAAGAGAAAATTGTTTGATTGCATTTTGTTGCTCATCATGATCAGAGCCTCGATGTTAAAGGCATGTCATCAGTACTCTGGCATCACCCTCAAATGCTTTCTGTGAAATAAGTAACGCTTTTTTTTTGACGCACTGACAGGAAAGTTCGATTTTGACACAGCACTTATTCGCATCTCGTTCAGTCGACAACAGAATTTAATGGGTTTATAGGTGCAGACTAATATGGTTAATCACCATCTGAAATATCTGATAGTAGTGTGTGCTCAAAAAGACAGATACAAGTGACACTGTAAGTGAACTAGAAGAAGAATCTTTTTTAAAATCATTTTTCATCACTGAGAAACAGGAAAAGCCACTCAGACAGATGAGGGAATCGAGACTCGGTGTGGATCTACTGGACTTTCCTGTAAAGGGCCGGAATTTATGAGCCTGAATGTTTCAAGCTCATAATAAAAAAGGCTCAAGGGTCACGAACAGATAATTCCTGATTCTCCTCCATTTAAATGGAGTTGACTTTGTTTAAAAGCTGACCATAATCAAGCTCAAATGTGCGATCTGTATTACCCGGTGATTCGCTTCGTTCTGTTGGTCAGTTATGTTTGCAATTCAGTGATGTTCAATTTCAGAGATATTCAATTCATAATGAAGTCATATGTGTTAAATAACGCATTGAGACTAAATAGTGAAACAAATACTGAGTACAATTGTACAATGAGCTTTGATAAAGGTTCATCTGGACTCGAAACGTCCGCCCTTTTCACTCCTTACAGGTGCTGCCAGACATTGTGAGATTTTGCAGCATTTTCTCTTTTCTCATCCGCAGTAATTTGCTTTTATTACTGAGTACAATTGATTGCGATTATTCGAAGAAAGATGAAGATGATGCATTAACGAATGGGCAGAAATCATTGCTCCCTTAGATATTTGCCAGACGAACGATTTGAAATTTTGATGTTTGGGATAAGTCGCAGAATCAGATTGAAAGTCACGGTTATCTTCCTGAATTCAGTGACATGGGCTCTCAGTCTCACCATCGGAACCTGCAGCATCACAGCGTAGTTGAACTTTGCGGATAGGCAGATTTTCTCAACTGCGTGACGAGCTGTTTCTGTAGTGTAGTGGCTATCCCGTTCGCCTGTCAGGTCCCCGGTTGGAAACTAGGCAGAAGCATTCATTAAGCTTCCTTATGTCGTGTCAGGGAAAATTGCTTGTTTTCAGTTTGTTGCTCATCATTATCCGAGCCTCGATGTTAAAGGCATGTTATCATTGCTCTGACATCACCCTCAAATGCTTTCTGTGAAATAAGAAACGGATTTTTGACGCACTGACTGGAAATTACGATTTTGACACTGAGCACATATTCGCATCTCGTTCAATCTACAACAGAATTTAATGGGTTTATAGGTGCAGACTAATATGGTTCGTCGCCATCTGAAATTTCTGACAGTAGTGTGTGCTCAAAAAGACAGATACAAGTCATACTGTAAGTGAACTAGAGGAAATGGCGCACATTTCACAGAAGAATCTTTTAAAAATCGTTTTCATCACTGAGAAACAGGAAAAGCCACTCAGACAGATGAGGGAATCGAGACTCAGCGCGGATCTACTGGACTTTCCGGTAAACGTCCATAAGTTATGCGCATGAATGTTCCACGCCCGTAACAAAAAAGGCTCAACTGTCACGAACAGATAATTCTTGATTCTCCTCCATTTAAATGCAGTTGACTTTGTTTAAAAGCTGACGATAGTCAATCTCAAATTTGTGATCTGTATTGCCCGGTGATACGCTTCGTTCTGTTGGTCAGTTATGTTTGGAATTCAGTGATGTACAATTTCAGAGATATTCATTTCATAATGAGGACATATGTGTTAAATAATGCATTGATATTAAATATTGAAACAAATACTGATAACAATTGTACAATGAGCTTTGATAAAGTTTCATCTGGACTCGAAACGTCCGCCCTTTTCACTCCTTACAGGTGCACCAGACATTGTGAGATTTTGCAGCATTTTCTCTTTTCTCATCCGCAGTAATTTGCTTTTATTACTGAGTACAATTGATTGAGATGATTCGAAGAAAAATGAAAATGATGCATTAACGAATGGGCAGAAATCATTGCTCCCTTAGATATTTGCCAGAAGAACGATTTTGAATTTTGATGTTCGGGATAAGTCGTACAATCAGATTGAACGTAACGGTTATCTTCCTGAATTCAGTGACATGGGCTCTCAGTCTCACCATCCGAACCTGCAGCATCACAGCGTAGTTGAACATTGCAGACAGGCAGATTTGCTCCAGTGCAATTACAGCTGTTTCTGTAGTGTAGTGGTTATCACATTCGCCTAACACGCGAAAGGTCCCTCGTTTGAAACCAGGCAGAAACACTCATTGAGCTTCCTCATGTCGCGTAAGGGAAAATTGATTGATTTTTGTTTGTTCCTAATCATTATACGAGCCTCGATGTTAACGGCATGTTATCATTGCTCTGACGTCACCCTCAATTGCTTTCTGTGAAATAAGAAACGCTTTTTTTTGACGCACTGACAGGAAAGTTCGATTTTGATACCGAACACTTATTCGCATCTCATTCAGTCTACAACAGAATTTAATGGGTTTATAGGTGCAGACTAATATGGTTAATCGCCATCTGAAATATCTGACAGTAGTGTGTGCTCAAAAAGACAGATACAAGTCATACTGTAAGTGAACTCGAGGAAATGGCGCACATTTCACAGAAGAATCTTTTTAAAATCGTTTTCATCACTGAGAAATAGGAAAAGCCACTCAGACAGATGAGGGAATCGAGACTCAGTGCGGATCTACTGGACTTTCCTGTAATCGGCCGGAATTTATGCGCCTGAATGTTTCACGCCCGTAATAAAAAAGGCTCAACTGTCACGAACAGATCATTCTTGATTCTCCTCCATTTAAATGCAGTTGACTTTGTTGAAAAGCTGACCAGAGTCAATCTCAAATTTGCGATCTGTATTACCCGGTGATTCGCTTCGTCCTGTTGGGCAGTTATGTTTGCAATTCAGTGATGTTCAGTTTCAGAGATATTCAATTCATAATGAAGACATATGTGTTAAATAAGGCATGGATATTAAATATTGAAAGAAATACTGTGTACAATTGTACAATGAGCTTTGATAAAGTGCCATCTGGATTCGAAACATCCGCCCTTTTCACTCCTTACAGGTGCTGCCAGACATTGGGAGATTTTGCAGCATTTTCTCTTTTCTCATCCGCAGTAATTTGCTTTTATTACTGAGTACAATTGATTGAGATGATTCGAAGAAAAATGAAAATGATGCATTAACGAATGGGCAGAAATCATTGCTCCCTTAGATATTTGCCAGAAGAACGGTTTTGAATTTTGATGTTCGGGATAAGTCGCACAATCAGATTGAAAGTGACGGTTATCTTCCTGAATTCAGTGACAATGGGCTCTCAGTCTCACCATCGGAACCTGCAGCAACACAGCGTAGTTGAACATTGCAGACAGGCAGATTTGCTCCACTACTATTCAAGCTGTTTCTGTAGTGTAGTGGTTATCACGTTCGCCTAACACGCGAAAGGTCCCTGGTTCGAAACCAGGCAGAAACATTCGTTAAGCTTCCTCATGTCGTGGAAGGGAAAATTGCTTGTTTTCAGTTCGTTGCTCATCATTATCCGATCCTCGATGTGAAAGGCATGTTATCATTAAGCTGTTTCTGTGGTGTCGTGGTTATCACATTCGCCTAACACGTGGAAAGTCGCCGGTTCGAAACCAGGCAGAAACATAGAGTAGCACAGTGGCACAGCAGTTAAGACTGCTGCCTCAAGGAGCCAGGGTCCCAGGTTCGGTTCCCGGTTTGGATCACAGTCTGCGCAGAGTCTGCATCTTCTCCCCGTGCCTGCATGCGTTTCCTCCGCGTGCTCCGGTTTCCTCCCACAGTCTGAAAGACATGCTGGCATCACCCTCAAATGCTTTCTGTGGAATAAGAAACGCTTTTTTTGACGCACTGACAGGAAATTTCGATTTTGACACCGAGCACTTATTCGCATCTCGTTCAGTCTACAGCAGAATTTAATGGGTTTATAGGTGCAGACTAATATGGTTAATCAGCATCTGAAATATCTGACAGCAGTGTGTGCTCAAAAAGACAGATACAAGTCATACTGCAAGTGAACTAGAGGAAATGACGCACATTTCACACAAGATCTATTTTTAAATCGTTTTTCATCACTGAGAAACAGGAAAAGCCACTCAGACAGATGAGGGAATCGAGGCTCAGTGCGGATCTACTGGACTTTCCGGTAAAGGTCCGGAAGCTATGCGCCCAAATGTTTCACGCCCAGAATTAAAAAGGCTCAAGTGTCACGAATAGATCATTCTTGATTTTTCTCCATTTAAATGTCGTTGACTTTGTTTAAAAGCAGACGATAGTCAATCTCAAATTTGTGATCTGTATTACCCGGTGATTCGATTCGTTCTGTTGGTCAGTTATGTTTGCAATTCAGTGATGTTCAATTTCAGAGATATTCAATTCATAATGAAGACATATGTGTTAAATAGTGCATTTATACTAAATAGTGAAACAAATACTGAGTACAATTGTACAATAAGCTTTGATAAAGTGCCATCTGGACTCGAAACGTCCGCCCTTTTCACTCCTTACAGGTGCTGCCAGACATTGGGAGATTTTGCAGCATTTTCGCTTTTCTCATCCGCAGTAATTTGCTTTTATTACTGAGTACAATTGATTGAGATTATTCGAAGAAAGATGAAAATGATGCATTCACGAATGGGCAGAAATCATTGCTCACTTAGATATTTGCCAGAAGAACGATTTTGAATTTTGATGTTCGGGATAAGTCGCAGAATCAGATTGAAAGTAACGGTTATCTTCCTGAATTCAGTGACATGGGCTCTCAGCCTAACCATCGGAACCTGCAGCATCACAGCGTAGTTGAACATTGCAGACAGGCAGATTTGTTGCAGTGCGCTTCAAGCTGTTTCTGTAGTGTAGTGGTTATCACGGTCGCCTAACACCCGAAACGTCCCCGGTTCGAAACCAGGCAGAAACACTCATTAATCTTCCTCATGTCGTGGAAGGGAAAATTGCGAGTTTTCAGTTCGTTGCTCATCATTATCCGAGCCTCGATGTGAAAGGCATGTTATCATTAAGTTGTTTCTGTGGTGTCGTGGTTATCACATTCGCCTAACACGCGGAAAGTCGCCGGTTCGAAACCAAGCAGAAACATATGGCGGCACAGCAGTTAAGACTGCTGCCTCAAGGCACCAGGGTCCCAGGTTTGATTCCCAGTTTGGATCACTGTCTGCGCGGAGTCTGCGTCTTCTCCCCGTGCCTGCATTGGTTTCCTCCGGGTGCTCCGGTCTCCTCCCACAGTCTGAAAGACATGCTGGCATCACCCTCAAATGCTTTCTGTGAAATAAGAAACGCTTTTTTTGACGCACTGACAGGAAATCTCGATTTTGACACCAGCACTTATTCGCATCTCGTTCAGTCTACAGCAGAATTTAATGGGTTTATAGGTGCAGACTAATATGGTTAATCAGCATCTGAAATATCTGACAGTAGTGTGTGCTCAAAAAGACAGATACAAGTCATACTGTAAGTGAACGAGAGGAAGTGGCGCACATTTCACACAAGATCTATTTTTAAATCGTTTTTCATCACTGAGAAACAGGAAAAGCCAGTCAGACAGATGAGGGAATCGAGACTCAGTGCGGATCTGCTGCACTTTCCTGTAAACATTGGGTTTCGTGAATTTTGTTGTTTCAACTGTGGATGTCGGCTCTGCAACGTTCACATTTGCATCACTTCCAGTGTTTTCCTCAGCTGAGATTCCAGACTCTGTTGTCTCAGTAGCAGAGGCACTGGGCTGTGGTTGTTTTGGACTTTGGTGATCACCTTGGGTTTGTCGATCCTTATCTGTTTCTGGAGTAAAGTAACTGTCAACGTTTGGTAATTTTTTGAGTTGCTCTTCAAGCTGGTGCTTTCTTTTTCTTTTCTGGTATCTGCTCTTAAATGTTCCCTTCATTGTAAACCTTCTGAAATTTTGTGAGGCCCCTGCGGATTGTGAGGCCCTAAGCTGTAGCTTATTTAGCTTATGCCTAAATCCGGCACTGGGATCACCGTTACTCATCTCTGAAAATAGACAACAGACACGCAGCGTGTTAGAAGGACTAACAACAGCGGAATAATGGCCGAGAGATGGAAATGGGCAATGAATATGGTGATTGGCGGATTTCATTCAAAGGTTCAAAATGGCCGCCCTGTGATCAGGACAATATGTGGAGATGCCGGCGTTGGACTGGGGTAAACACAGTAAGAAGTTTAACAACACCAGGTTAAAGTCCAACAGGTTTATTTGGTAGCTTTTGTGGCTGAGAAAAGGTGTGGCTTTTGCTACCAAATAAACCTGTTGGACTTTAACCTGGTGTTGTTAAACTTATTATCAGGACAATAACCAGAGACAGACAGAGCTTCACCCCCATAGTTCCAGTCTGAACACCAGAAACAGAGGCAGTGATCACTGTCTGCATAAGACCTGGAAATGGAGAAGTTGAAACAGTCAGTGGACTGTAATGAGATCGCAAGTGACTCCGTCTCTCCGCCCATTTTTACATCTTCAAACAGTCGCTTCCTCGAGAAGGGAATCGTGATTTTTCATAAGTGATCAGAGAGCGCCCTCCCGTGGACAGCAATGCCGCATATTGGAAACAGATGCACACACGGTCACCCGTAAAGGCTGATACATATCTAGATAATAGAATCATAGAATCATAGAATTTGTACAGAACAGAAAAATGCCATTCGGCCCACCGATCTGTACCGATCACAAGCCTCCCAGGCCCTATTCCCGTAACCTCATACATTTACTCCTCTAATCCCCCTGATACAACGGTCAATTTAGCATAGCCAATCAAACTAACCTGCACATCTTTGGACCGTGGGAGGAAACCGGAGCACCCGAGGAAACCCACACAGACACGGGGAGAGCAGATACACACACGGCCACGTGCAAAGACCAACACGTGTAAGGATATATAACCATATAGATACATGCCCAGACACTGTCATCAATTCTAACGTCCCTCGTTATAAATCCAGAATTATTCTGTAGATTTCTGACACATTAGTCTGAGTTGCTAACTATGAAAATACATGAATAACTCCAACTCCGTGTTCACTCGAAGCCTCGTATACCGCACAGAATCAACAAAAGCATAGACACAGGGACAAGTAAACACAGTGATCGATTCTCAAACTGATCGACTCAAACATAGACACACAGACAATCACTGAGGAAGATAAACAAACAGATTAACACAGCCACTGACACACTCAAGAGAAGTGCACTCATTGACAATCTCAAAAACTTACTAGCTCCAGAGTAACTTTCTGAACTGGAATTCCCTGGGGTCATGTCAGTGCGGCAATATCGTGTTAGATATTCATTGCGATGGAACTGTCCATTTTAACAACAAGGAACAGCCAGAAATCTATTCCTCATCAATGGTGATCATTAATTGATGACTCAACAGTGGACACTTTTGGATAATAAGCAATAATGGATGAATTTATTTTAACAGCCAAACACATATCATGTTTAAAGTTTATTTATTAATGTCACAAGTAGGATTACATTAATACTGCAATGAAGTTACTGTGAAAATCCCCTAGTCACCATACTCCGCCACCTGTTCGGGTACACTAAGGGAGAAATTTAGCATGGCAATGCACCTAACCAGCACGTCTTTCAGACTGTGGGAAGAAACTGGAGCAAATCCACACAGACACAGGAAGAACGTGCAAACTCCACTCAGACCCAAGCCAGGAATCGAACCCGAATCCCTGGCGCTGTGAGGCAGCAGTGTGCCACTGTGCCACCGTGCCACCCCGTGTGAGGTCGCTGTAGGTAAGATAGATTCCCCACCCATTCTCGAGGTTGCCAGATCGGATGTTTGGGACACAGGAGGACAACACAAGGAGACTGCTTCAGGTATAGGTGATTAATTCTCCTCTGTTATATTCCACACTCTGTGGAAAGTTGTGGAGTTAATATCAAATATAATTCAGAAATAATGAGGAGATGCTTTATCCGATTAAACCCGTTTTGTAAATTCCATTTGAAATCAATTGCATAAATAAATATATGCTTACGTTGAAAACTACATTGGGAAGCTATATCCAATACTTCATGCCATTGGGTCAGTGAAACGTTGTTACCTAAAGCAAACTGTACATGGATTCCACAGAAACTACTTCTTCAAATGGGGATTGGACAATGACTTGAAAGGGAGAAAAATCAGCTTAATGGAATGAGAGGAGGAAATTGAAATGAGAACAAAGAACAGTGCAGCATAGGAACAGGCCCTTCGGCCCACCAAGCCCGCACCGACACGTCAGTTTGGTAACTCGTCATAAAACAACTGGCATAGGCATGGTGGGTCGAAGGAACTCTTATTGTTCTCTGCCATTGCCAACCATTTTCAATCATTACAACAATCTGAGGTCCCTCTCTGCTTCAAGAAGACGCCCATCATCCCGGTACCTAAGAAAAACCAAGCAGCATGTCTTAATAACTATCGGCCGGTGGCTCTAACATCCATCATTATGAAGCGCTTTGAAAGGTTTGTCATGGCACGAATCAATTGCAGCCTCCCGGACTACCTGGATCCACTACAGTTGCCTACCACCGCAACAGGTCCACAGCAGACGGCATTTCCCTGGCCTTGCACTCAACCCTGGATCACCTCGATAACAAGGACAGACTCCTATTTATTGACTATAGCTCAGACTTCAACACTATTATTCCCACGAAACTCATCTCCAAACTCCGTGACCTGGACCTCGGCACCTCCTCTGTGACTGGATCCTGAACTTCCTAACTCACAGACCATAATCTGTAAAGATAGGCAACAACACCTCCTCCACGATCATCCTCAACACCGGTGCCCCACAATGCTGTGTTCTCAGCCCCCTACTATACTCCTTATATACCTATGACTGTGTGGCCAAATTCCCCTCCAATTCGATTTTCAAACACAGCATTGTGGGGCACCGGTGTTGAGGATGATCGTGGAGGAGGTGTTGTTGCCTATCTTTACAGATTATGTATGGTCTGTGAGTTAGGAAGTTCAGGATCCAGTCACAGAGGAGGTGCCGAGGTCCAGGTCACGGAGTTTGGAGATGAGTTTCGTGGGAATAATAGTGTTGAAGTCTGACGATGCCACCGTAGTGGGTCGGATTTCAAACACTGATGAGAAAGAGTACAGGAATGAGGTAAAGAGTCTGGTGAACTGGTGCAGCAACAATAATCTCTCCCTCAATGTCAACGAAATGAAGGAGATTGTCATCGACTTCAGGAAGCGTAAAGGAGAACATGCCCCTGTCTACATCAACAGGGACGAAGTAGAAAGGGTCGGGAGCTTCAAGTTTTTAGGTCTCCAGATCACCAACTATCTGCCCTGGTCCCCCCATGACGACACTATAGTTAAGAAAGCCCACCAACACCTCCACGTCCTCAGAAGACGAAGGAAATTTTGCATGTCAGCTACGACTCTCACCAACTTTTACAGCTGTACCATAGAAAGCATTCTTTCTGGTTGTATCACAGTTTGCTATGGCTCCTGCTCTGCTCAAGACTGCAAGGAACTACAAAAGGTCGTGATTGTGCCCAATCCATCACACAAACAGCCTCCCATCCATTGACTCTGTCTACACTTCCTGCTGCCTGGGCAAAGCAGCCAGCATAATTAAGGACCCCAGGTCCTCGGACATTCTCTCTTTCACCTTCTTCCTTCGGGAAAAAGATACACAAGTCAGGTCTCGTACCAACCGACTCAAGAATAGTTTCTTCCCTGCTGCTGTCAGACTTTTGAATGGACGTACCTTGCGTTAAGTTGATCTTTCTCTACACCCTAGCTCTGACTGTAACACTGCAAAGTGCACACTCTCATTTCCTTCTCTATGAACGGTATGTTTTGTCTGTGTAGCGCGCAAGAAACAATACTTTTCACTGTACGTTAATACATGTGACAATAATAAATCAAATCAAATCAAAGTCATTCTTGGATCAATATGTCTACAGCAGTCCCAATGAGTGTTGCAACATTTCAAGAGATTCCCCTTGGGTCCTAGGGACGCCAGCAGTTTCTGTAGTGTTATGGTGGTTCCATTCGCCTCACACACGGAAAATCCCTCGTTCAAAACCATGCCGAAATATTATTAAAATTTGTTCGTTAAGGGTGAGGCAAGTTTACATGATTGAAATTTGTTGCTGAACATTATCCGAAACTCGATATTAAAGCCATGTTATTTTTGCTCTGACCTCGGCCTCAAAATCTTTCAGCAAAATCAGAGATCTTGTATTTTTATGACGCAATGAGAGGAAATAGATGTTCCTGTTTTGACACCGTGGACATATCAGCAACTCATTCAGTCCACAACAGAATTTAATGGCTTTGTTGATGCAGACTAACAAAGTGAATCATCATCTGAACCATGTCGAATAGTATTGTGTGCTCAAAAAGGCAGACACAAGTGAAACTGTAACTGAACTAGAGGAAATGACGCACATTGCGCGGAACCATTATTTTAAATCGTTCTTCAGAGTAAAGAAATAGGGAAAACCACTCAGACAGTTGAGGAAATCGAGAATCAGTGCGGATCTACTGGACTTTCCTACAGCTGAATGGAATTTAGACGCCTGAGTGTTTCACATACAAAATGAAGAGGGATCAAGTATAACTAACAAATCATTCTTAAATCTATTCCCTTTAAAGATTTTGTTTAAAAGCTGATTGTGGTCAATCTCAATGAAGCACCGTGACATGTGTATTACCCAGTGACTCGATTCCTTTTGTTGGTCAGTCATGTTTGCAATTCAATGTTGTCTATTTCGAAGATATTTCATTCAGAATGAGGAGATATGTGATTAATAAAAATATATTAATATTAAACATTGAACAGCGAACAAATATTGGGTAGAACTGGTTGAAATTATTCGAAGGAAGATGAGAATGATGCATTAATGATTGAGCAGAAATCATTGCTCCTTAGATATTTGCCGGACGACCACTTTTAAATGTTGAAGTTCAAGATGAGTTGAGAAATCAGGTTGGAAGAAACGGTTTTTGTCTTGTATTAAGTGACATGGGCTCTCAGTATAACCATTGGAGCCTGCAGCAACACAGTCGAGTTGAACATTGTGGTCAGGCCAATTGGCGGCGCTATGCTATCAGTTGTTTCTGTAGTGTAGTGGTTATCACGTTCGCCTCACACGCGAAAGGTCCCCGGTTCGAAACAGGGCAGAAACATTTATTGCAATTATTCATTTTGTATGAGGGAAGTTTTGAATGGTTTCAGTTGTTGCTGAACATGATCTGAATCTCAATGTTACAGCCATGTTATCTTTGCTCTGACCTCGGCCACAAATGCTCTCAGTAAAAGCAGAAATGCTGTATTTTAAGACGCAATGAGGAAATAAATGTTTGTACTTTGACACCGTGCGCATATTAGCAACTTGTTCAGTCCATAACAGAATTTAATGGATTTATAAATGCAGACTAACATATAATCACCATCTGGAAACATGTGTAATAGTCGTGTGTGCTCATAAACACAGACACAAGTGAAACTGTAACTGAACGAGAGGAAATGGCGCACATTTCCCGGAAGCATATTTTTAAAATTGTTCTTCTTAATAAAGAAATGGGAAAAAATCACTCAGGCAGATGAGTAAATCGAAACTCAGTGTAGGTCTGCTGGACTTTTCTATAGATGAACGGGATTTAAGCGCCAGAATGTTTCACACGCAGAATGAAGAGGGATTAAGTATAACCAGCAGATCATTATTAAATCTTTTTCCTTGAAAGATATTTGATATTGTTTAAAAGCTGACTGTCTCAAATAAGCACCATGGGGTGTGTATTACCCAGTGACTCGATTTCTTTTATTGGTCAGTCATGTTTGCAATGCAATGTTGCATATTCCTGAGATATTCAACTCAGAATGAAGATGCATGTATTAAATACATGTATTCATATTTAATATTGAATAACGAAACAAATATTGAGTAACTAGCCAACGTTTCGAGTTTGGATGACCCTTCGTCAGAGCTAAGGGCAAAGAAAATCAGACAAGATTTATATTATGAGGGTGGAAGGGGGTGCTGTAATTGGACAAAGGGAATGAAAAGGAGATTGTAGAAGGCTGAGAGAGGTGTGAAAAGTGTTAATCAGAATGGTAGAGCAGAGGTACAGATGGTTTGCCCTGAATGGAGGGGGGTTGGTGGGGGGGAGGAGGGGGGGGGGGGAGGGGGCGGGTGCGGGCGAGAAGAAGAGCAGGAATGAAGAAGTTGAAAAATGGAAGTGAGAAAGAAGTATGATAAAATGGATGAATGAGATGAAAAGAAGAAACAAAATGAAATAAAATAAATGGAAATGGGGTGAAGGCGGAGGGGAGAATCATGCTCTGAAGTTGTTGAACACAATGTTCAGTCTGGAAGGCTGTAAAGTGCCCAATCGGAAGATGAGGTTCTGTTCCTCCAATTTGCATTGGGGTTCACTAGAACATTGGAAAAGGCCAAGGACGGACATGTGGGCAGGAGAGCAGGGTGGTGTGTTGAAGTGGTAAGTGACAGGAAGGTCTGGGTCCTGCTTGCGGACAGACTGAAGGTGTTCAACAAAGCAGTCATCCAATTTGTGTTTGGTCTCTCCGATGTAGAGTAGACTGGATTGGGAGCAGTGAATTGAATAGACCAGGTTGAAGAAGGTGCATGTGAAGCACTGCTTCACCTGAAAGGGCGTTTAGGACCCGGGAGGTGAACAGGGAGGAGGTAAAGTGGCAGGTGTTGCACCTTCTACTATTGCATGGGAAGGTGCCATGGGTAGGGGATAGGAGTTTGGGTGGGATGGAGGAGTGGACCAGGGTATCCCAGAGAGGACGATCCTTGTGGAATGCTGGTGGTGGAGTGGGGGGGTGGGGGGGGGGGGGTAAAGGGAAGATGTGTTGGGTATGGCATCATGCTGGAATTGGCAGCAATGGCAGAGGATGATCCTTTGAATGTGAAGGCTGGTCAGGTGAAAAGTGAAGACAAGGGGAACCCTGTCCTGGTTCTGGGAGGGAGGGAGGGGAGGGAGTGGGAGCAGTGGCTGGGGGATGGATCGGACATGGATCGGACATGGTCAAGAGCCCTGTCAACAACAGTGGGTGGAAAACCTCAACTGTTGAAGAAGAAAGACATATCTGCAACGCTATTTAGGAAAGTGGCATCATCAGAACAGATGCGGCTGCAAAGCGCTGACGATAGAGATGGTGATGTAAGCTAACATCTGGATAGTAAATCGGTCAGATTTTAGCGTTCACACTGAATTATTAAACCTTTCCCTCACTCTGCAACGACAATATTTGAAAAGGTTTCTGTCCAGTTTTGAACCGTCGGAAGCGAAAGTAATAACTGTGCGTGGAATGCCTGTTGTCTGTTGTAATGGACTGAATATATCACTGTGGTGCAAACAGAAGGTGCCATTTTGCGGCAGAGACTTGCTTGTGGTGAATGTGATCTGGCGCGAAAATTAAAATAACAAAAGCAGCGTGGATAAGAAAAAACTGTAAAATAGGTTGGTCTGATGGTTAGAGTTTGACACTTTCACTGCTTTTCAGATTACAGGTCAGGAAATGAAGATTTGTTGCTCTCATCCAAACCATAAAAACAAATGTCAGGTATTGCCTGGTGGAACATATAAAACACAATCTTTCCTCGTGTCCTGAGGTGAAGACTGAGCAAATTCAACAGGAGGTTTTCATGTCATATCTGGCAGGATATTGGGAATCAGACAAGGTTAAGGCAGTTTAAATGGTGCCGGTCCTTCACTGCAGCTGATTCTGTTTCTGACTGGATGTGATTTCTGTTTGTTACACAGTTCAGGATGAATTGATGCATTGAAGGAGCAGGCTCAAACCGACTGATGGCCTTTCTCAGCTCCTTTGCTGCTACTGAATTTCAGTAACGCTTTCAGTAAAGAGCAGAATGGTTACGGGGTAGCGTGGCGGAGCAGTTTAAACCCGTAGTTAGGTCCAGTTTCTGTATAAGCTGTGAGTTCAAATCCCGCCATTGCTCGAGTGGGTTTGAGTTTTGGTCCCTGCAGCTGAAATCCAGCAGTTCAGATTGAATGCAGGAGTTTGTGCCGTGTCGTTTTTGGCAGGAAGAAAGCGGAGACACGGACCAATGTAAACAGTTGTTGAGGTAAAGAAGCGCATGTGGAAGGAGTGGAACAAATTATTGTCGATGCTGGAATCGGAAACAAAAAGGGAAAATGCTGGAAAATGTCAGTAAGTCTGGCAGCATCAGTTATGAGAAAAGAAAGCTGACGTTTCGAGTCCAGATCACCCTTTGTCAAGACTGGAAGGAATTGAGTTGCTCCGACAGAGAATACAAACGGGAACACAGGCTGAATGGCTGTCTGCCGATATAACCACAGGATTGCAAACATTGAGACTGCAGTCCCGGCCCAGGGGTAGATTGGGATTTTCTAACTGGGGCTCAAATCCTGTCATGGACGCCTCCCGTCATTCCGTATTTTTATTGAAAGTTATTGGAAATGAAGCAATGGGTACAGAGATGATCAACTCATTGCAAATCTCTCACATCAGCGTCTCTGAGGGTCTAGTGACCAGAATCGGCGCCGTGACGTCGTTTCAATTCCCAGTCACAGAGTGAATAACTTTTTGTCCAATTCTTCATTTAATGAAAACCCGCCTCATAGCGTTTGTGAAGGGAGCAATATCTAAATCTTCCAGCTGGATGAACTTGCATCGGAGTTGGAAAAGTCAGAGATGCAAGTCCAGGATGCTACCGGGACTTGATGGATTAAGTTATAAGGAGAGGCTGGATAGACTGCGACTTTTTCCTCTGGAGCATAGGAGGCTGAGGGGTGATCTTATAGAGGTCTATAAAATAATGAGGGGCACAGATCAACTAGATAGTCAATATATTTTCCCAAAGGTAGGGGAGTCTAAAACTAGAGGGCATAGGTTTAAGGTGAAAGGGGAGAGATACAAAAGCCTCCAGTGGGCCAATTTTTTCATACAGAGGGTGGTGAGTGTCTGGAACAAGCTGCCAGATGCAGTAGGAGAGGCGGGTACAATTTTGTATTTTAAAAGGCATTTAGATGGTCACATGGGTACGATTGGTATCGAGGGATATGGGCCAAATGCGGGCAATTGGGATTAGGTTAGGGGTTTAAAAAAAGGCGGCAAGGACAAGTTGGGCCAAAGGGTCTATTTCCATGCTGTAAACCTCTATGACTCTATGACTCTATGAATCCATGTAACACTAACGATAAACTCTGAAGAAGAATCACATAACAAGCACAACATACATGTCAGATACACACAGAGCACACATGTCAAATCATGTCATTTTCAAGTTGCCTCTTTTAATTTCCTGCTCTCCACCAAATCAAAATCTCCACCAGATTAAAAATCTCCGACCTCAATCCCTATGCTGCTCCTCAATCCACTGATAATACTACACGCAATGTATAAAACTTGCAGCGCTTGGCTCCGTAGCTGAGTGGATAGAGCCCTGGTCTTGGTCAACCAGGGATCGTGCCTTCAACTCTCGCTGTCGACCAAGCTTAGTTGATAGAAGCTGTGGGGTGGAATCCAACAGACTGCGAGATGAAACAGAGAGCTTTTCTGAGTGAAGGAGCAGATCAGGTGCAAACTTGAAAAACGAGAAGTTATTCTTCTTCATAAAAAAATAGAAAGAGCAGGATATATTTGATGAGTTGAAAATGTAAATGTTGATATTAAGAATAGAATAGATTCGTTGGTACAAGGAATGCATTCAGCTCGCATGTAGGTGCAGCAGGTAATTGGAAGTGGAATTACATTTTGGTCTTTATTGCCGGCAGACTGGAGTCCAAGAATAACGAGGTGTTTCTGCTGTTGCACAGGGCTGGTTGGGACCACATGTTGAATATTCTGTGCAGGTGTGATAGTCAAAGGGACGTGCTTGCATTGGAAACGGTAAAGAGAAGATTCACCAGATTGCTCCCTGGGGTGAGGGAGTTGTCCTGTGATGAAATTCTCTGGAGTTTAGAAGAATAAGAGGCGATCTCATTAAAGCGACACAGCTCTGAGTAGGTTTGATGGGAGATTGTTTTTTTTCTGCTGGTCGGGGAATCTAACCCACTGTGGAACAGATAAGGGGCTGATCATTTCGGGCTAAGATAAGGAGAAATTACTTTACTCAAAGGGCTGAGAATCTTTGGCATTCTCTGTACCTGACAGTTATGTACGCCCCATCATCGAGTACATTTAAGGTTGGATGAACAAGTTTCTGGTCTCTTGGGGAATTCAGCGATAAGGGGAGATGGTGGAAAAACTGAGTTGTAGCCCAAGATCGATCAAGATGGTATTGAATAGCGGAACAATCCCGATGGACTGAGTGGTCTGCTTCTTCTCCTATTATTCATTTTATAATAAAAGCAGAAAGTGCTGTAAGTTCTCAACAGGGCCTGCAACAAATGTGGAGCAAGATATAGAATTAAGTTTCCGAGTCCAATATGACTCTTTGCAAACCAGTAACTGATTGCGAGTTACAGCAATTAGCACAGCATCGAGAATGGGAATTGAATTGGATCCAGGCAGTGAAACGCTGAATTTAAACTGCCGCAGGATTTCTGTTGGAAAATTGTTCAGGAAAGTTGCTGCCAACTGAAAGGGAGGAGGTTTGAGAGCATCCTGCGCCAAATAGAACCCCTCTAACAGACGAGACTGTTTGACAGTGTACATGCTGAGAGCTTGTTTCCACCGACCCTCTCCCCGCCCTGCCCCCAAATAGACCCCCTCTACCCCCTCATGCTGTTGTATATTTCCAATCGATTAGAAATATGGGATTCACAGTAACTGGTAGAAATTGATGCTGTAGTTGTAGATATAGAACTGGAATGCAACATCACACCGAGTGAATCCACTGTCTGTTTAAATGTTGATCAGTGAAAATTTCAATCATCCTCTGCTGTGCAACACACGGCGACTGAGTCAATAAGCAATAGCCAGTCAAAAAAAGCCTGTACCAGTCAATCTTTCTCGCAACTTTCAAACATGTTGTTATTCTCTACCATTTGCCACTGACGTATATCAATAAGTGAACTCAGTTTGTGATGTTAAAAAATGTCTTCACCCCCTCTGGGAACTGAATCACATTGATACACAGAGGAACACACACAGACACCGAGAGTCACAGAGGGCTGACAAGACACAAACACCCATAGATCAATGATGTCACTAACTGGGTTCAGTTTTGTTCCATTTCTGGCTGGGGTTTTGGTGATTTCTAGCTGATGAACAGAAATGAAGGAATGCGAAGTGAAGCAGGAAAAACAGATGGGAATATTTGAAAGATTTTGATTCCATTGAAAGAATAATAATTCTGCAGTCATCGAAAGGAATGAATGCTGAGCAGCGCATTGGGTGAGGTTCAAATCTCCGTGAGAAAACAATAATTTCAAATCCACCGCCTGAGCCGCTTGGCCACCACTGCAACCGGTGTCAATGTGTTCGTGTTACTCATATTAAATCATTGAATAGTAACAGCAACAAAAGTTGCTGTCGAGAACCTTCTGTTCTAGAAGGTCGCGCTGCACCTTTCATCCCTCCTTTTTCGTTCTTACAGAATGCCATTCGCTGAAAAGACAAACGAGCTGCACTTTTTGGCAGTGGTGGGATTTGAATCCACAGCAATTCAGATATTGAAACTTAAATTTAGTAATTAAGACCATGCGGCTCCGCTAACAGTCGAAGGTAACTATTGCTCGGAGTAATACCGGCAATGGGTTAGAATATGATTGAGATTTTGGATAGAACATTTAGCCCCTCAAGCCCCTCACAATATTTTGGAATCACAGCCAAGCAGTTGTTTTCCATCTGTTACATTTCCGACTTTTCCAGCTTTGATGAAAGATCCAGCTGGAAGATTAACTTTGTTTCTCTCTCCACGGACGCTGCCAGATCTGGTTTCATTCAATGCGGAATTCCTTTTCATGGTGTCAGTTCACACAGCAATACAAACGAGTTACCCTCTGGCTGGGGATTGAATCCAGTCCACAGTGATGAACGTGCCGAATCCAAACCACTCGACCAGCAGGGAAGCTGACAGTGACTTCCCCAATCAGCGGACCATCGTCATTTTAGCCATTCTCTTCCTCCTCTTCCGTCACACAATCGACGGGTTTCTCATTTAAAAAAATACTTAACTTATTTCCACATTTGTCACCTGCCATCGAGACCATGGCCGTGAAGACGTTGACTTTGCACCATTGGAACACCCGAGTTCCGCCATCACCAGCTCAATGTTGCCTTGTCTATCATTCCTTGTGTCAAATAATACATCCTCCCTCGTTTTCTGTGCCGAACCTTACCTTCTGCCCTTTTCAAGGAGTGACCCCTGACTTCACAACTAGAAAATGCAGGGGAAACCCATCAGACTCGTTAAAATTTGCAAATATATGAATAATATAACTTTTCCCTCAGTCTGCAGTGAAAATGATTTGGAAAACAAATTCTACCAGTTTCACGCCGTGGGAGGCGGACGCGATAACTGTCGTGGAATTATTCCTGTAATTGGCTGAACACTTCTCTGGTGTTGAAACGGAAGGTGCCATTTTGCAGGAGAAGTTTCTGGTGCAAGTGGTCTGGCGTGGAAACTAAAATAACAAAAGGATCGTGGGCAAAGCAAATTGTAAAACGCGCTGTAATCTGTTGGTCTGCTGGTTAGAGTTTGAAACTTTCACTGCTGTTTTGATTGCAGGTCAGGAAATGAAGATTTATTGCTCTCCTCCAATGCGTGAGAACAAATATCAGTTATTTCCCGGCAGAACGCACAAATCCCAGTCTCGCCTTGTGTCCTGTCCTTTCTCAAGTGAAGACCCTGAGAAAATTCAACAGGAAGCCATATTGTCCTTTCTGGGAGCTAAACGAGGTTAAGGACAGTTTAAAAGGAGCCGGCCCTTCACTGCAGCTCATTGTGTTTCTGACTGGAGATGATTTTTGTTTGCTACGCATTTCAGGATCATCTGATTCGGTTACGATTTAGTCAGGGCCCATCCCAACTCCACGGATTTTGATATATTTCAGTATTAATGCAATGAAATTACATGATTATCAAGTCTTTCCGTGTGGTAGCGTGGCCGAGCGGTCTAAGGCGCTGGATTTAGGCTCCAGTCTCTCTCGAGGCGTGGGTTCGAATCCCACCGCTGCCAGAGTTGACGGAAGTTTTTGTCCTTGGAGCTGAAGTCCAACAGCTCGGGTTGAACGCAGGAGTCTGAGCGGTGTCGTTTTTGACAGACGGCCTTGGAAGAACAGGATATTGCGCTTGACTCATGGATGGACAGTTCCGACACGCCACAGCAAAAAAGCGCACCGACCTCCTCAGAAGACAAGTACGGGACACAGCCCTCAGAGTGCCCTTCCTCCTCCAGTACGTCCCCAGAGTGCAGAAGCCAAGACGTCTTCGGAGTGGAGAAACTATGACATCTTCTTCGGAGCCTTCAGCGTACAATCGATGAAGACGAATATCGCGCGAAGGCCATCTCCACGCCCCCACTACTTGCCTTCAAAAAACAGAACAACCTCAAGCAGACCATTGGGCGGCACGGTAGCACAGTGGTTAGCACTGCTGCTTCACAGCTCCAGGGTCCCGGGTTCGATTCTTGGCTCGGGTCACTGTCTGTGTGGAGTTTGCACATTCTCCTCGTGTCTGCGTGGGTTTCCTCCGGGTGCTCCGGTTTCCTCCCACAGTCTAAAGATGTGCGGGTTAGGTTGATTGGCCAGGTTAAAAAAAAAATTGCCCCTTAGAGTCCTGGGATATGTAGGTTAGAGGGATTAGCGGGTAAAATATGTGGGGGTAGGGTCTGGGTGGGATTGTGGTCGGTGCAGACTCGATGGGCCGAATGGCCTCCTTCTGCACTGTAGGGTTTCTATGATATTCTATGATTGTTCGCAGAAAACTACCCAGCCTGCAAGAGAACAGCGACCACGACACCACACAACCCTGCCACAGCAACCTCTGCAAGATGTGTTGGATCATCGACCCGGATGCCATCATCACACGTGAGAACAGAATCCACCAGGTAGACGATACATACACATGCAACTCGGCCAACGTTGTCTCCCTCATACGCTGCAGGAAAGGATATCCCGAAGCATGGTACATCGCCGAGACTATGCAGACGCTACGACAACAGAAGAAGTTCAAGATAAGTTGAGAAATCAGGTTGAAAGTAACAGATTTGTTCTTCTATTAAGTGGCGCACTGAGAGGAATGTTCGATTTTGACGCTGAGCACATATTCGCATCTCGTTCAGTCTACAACAAAATTAAATGAGTTGATAGATGCAGACTAATATGGTTAATCACCATCTGTAATATCTAACAGTAGTGTGTGCTCAGAAAGGCAGATACAAGTGATACTGTAAGTGAACTAGAGGAAGTGGCGCACATTTCACAGAATATCTATTTTTAAATCGTTTTTCATCACTGAGAAACAGGAAAAGCCACTCAGACAGATGAGGGAATCGAGACTCTGTGCGGATCGACTGGACTTTCCGGTAAAGGTCTGGAAGTTATGCGCCTGAATGTTTCACGCCCTTAAAAAAAAAGGCTCAAGTGTCACGAACAGGTAATTCTTGATTTTTCTCCATTTAAATGGAGTTGACTTTGTTTAAAATCTGACGATATTCAACCTCAAAATTACGATCTGTATTACCCAGTGATTCGCTTCGTTCTGTTGGGCAGTTATGTTTGCAATTCAGTGATGTTCAATTTCTGAGATATACAATTCATAATAAGGAACAAAGAACAATACAGCACAGGAACAGGCCCTTCGGCCCTCCAAGCCCGCGCCGCTCCCTGGTGCAAACTAGACCATTCTTTTGTATCCCTCCATTCCCACTTCGTTCATGTGGCTACCTCGATAAGTCTTAAACGTTCCCAGTGTGTCCGCCTCCAACGCCTTGCCCGGCAGGGCATTCCAGGCCCCCACCACCCTCTGTGTAAAATGCGCCCTTCTGATATCCGTGTTAAAACTCCACCCGCCCCCCCCCCCCCCTCACCTTGAACCTATGACCCCTCGTGAACGTCACCACCGACTTGGGAAAAAGCTTCCCTCCGTTCACCATATCAATGCCTTTCATAATTTTATACACCTCTATTAAGTCACCCCTCATCCTCCGTCTTTCCAGTGAGAACAACCCCAGTTTACCCAATCTCTCCTCATAACTAAGCCCTTCCATACCAGGCAACATCCTGGTAAACCTCCTCTGCACTCTCTCTATAGCGTCCACGCCCTACTGGTCGTGTGGCGACAAGAAGTGGACGCAGTATTCCAAATGCGGCCGAATCAACGTTCTATACAACTGCAACATCAGATCCCAACTTTATGAAGACATAAGTGTTAAATAATGCACTGAAAGTAAATAGTGAAACAATTGTACAATGACCTTTGAAAAAGTTTCATCTGGACTCGAAACGTCCGCTCTTTTCACACCTTACAGGCGCTGTCAGACATTGTGAGATTTTGCAGCATTGTCTGTTTTCTCATCCGCAGTAATTTGATTTCATTACTGAGTACAATTGACTGAGATTATTCGAAGAAAGATGAAAATGATGCATTAACGAATGGGCAGAAATCATTGCTCCCTTAGATATTTGCCAGAAGAACGATTTTGAATTTTGATGTTCAGGATAAGTCGCAGAATCAGATTGAAAGTAACGGTTATCTTCCTGAATTCAGTGACAATGGGCTCTCAGTCTCACCATTGGAACATGCAGCATCACAGCGTAGTTGAACATTGCAGAGAGGCAGATTTGCTGCGTTGTGCCTCAAGCTGTTTCTGTAGTGTAGTGGTTATCACGTTCGCCTTACACGCGGAAGGTCCCTGGTTCGAAACCAGGCAGAAGCATTCTTTAAGCTTCCTCAAGTCATGTAAGAGAAAATTGTTTGATTGCATTTTGTTGCTCATCATGATCAGAGCCTCGATGTTAAAGGCATGTCATCAGTACTCTGGCATCACCCTCAAATGCTTTCTGTGAAATAAGTAACGCTTTTTTTTTGACGCACTGACAGGAAAGTTCGATTTTGACACAGCACTTATTCGCATCTCGTTCAGTCGACAACAGAATTTAATGGGTTTATAGGTGCAGACTAATATGGTTAATCACCATCTGAAATATCTGATAGTAGTGTGTGCTCAAAAAGACAGATACAAGTGACACTGTAAGTGAACTAGAAGAAGAATCTTTTTTAAAATCATTTTTCATCACTGAGAAACAGGAAAAGCCACTCAGACAGATGAGGGAATCGAGACTCGGTGTGGATCTACTGGACTTTCCTGTAAAGGGCCGGAATTTATGAGCCTGAATGTTTCAAGCTCATAATAAAAAAGGCTCAAGGGTCACGAACAGATAATTCCTGATTCTCCTCCATTTAAATGGAGTTGACTTTGTTTAAAAGCTGACCATAATCAAGCTCAAATGTGCGATCTGTATTACCCGGTGATTCGCTTCGTTCTGTTGGTCAGTTATGTTTGCAATTCAGTGATGTTCAATTTCAGAGATATTCAATTCATAATGAAGTCATATGTGTTAAATAACGCATTGAGACTAAATAGTGAAACAAATACTGAGTACAATTGTACAATGAGCTTTGATAAAGGTTCATCTGGACTCGAAACGTCCGCCCTTTTCACTCCTTACAGGTGCTGCCAGACATTGTGAGATTTTGCAGCATTTTCTCTTTTCTCATCCGCAGTAATTTGCTTTTATTACTGAGTACAATTGATTGCGATTATTCGAAGAAAGATGAAGATGATGCATTAACGAATGGGCAGAAATCATTGCTCCCTTAGATATTTGCCAGACGAACGATTTGAAATTTTGATGTTTGGGATAAGTCGCAGAATCAGATTGAAAGTCACGGTTATCTTCCTGAATTCAGTGACATGGGCTCTCAGTCTCACCATCGGAACCTGCAGCATCACAGCGTAGTTGAACTTTGCGGATAGGCAGATTTTCTCAACTGCGTGACGAGCTGTTTCTGTAGTGTAGTGGCTATCCCGTTCGCCTGTCAGGTCCCCGGTTGGAAACTAGGCAGAAGCATTCATTAAGCTTCCTTATGTCGTGTCAGGGAAAATTGCTTGTTTTCAGTTTGTTGCTCATCATTATCCGAGCCTCGATTTTAAAGGCATGTTATCATTGCTCTGACATCACCCTCAAATGCTTTCTGTGAAATAAGAAACGGATTTTTGACGCACTGACTGGAAATTACGATTTTGACACTGAGCACATATTCGCATCTCGTTCAATCTACAACAGAATTTAATGGGTTTATAGGTGCAGACTAATATGGTTCGTCGCCATCTGAAATTTCTGACAGTAGTGTGTGCTCAAAAAGACAGATACAAGTCATACTGTAAGTGAACTAGAGGAAATGGCGCACATTTCACAGAAGAATCTTTTAAAAATCGTTTTCATCACTGAGAAACAGGAAAAGCCACTCAGACAGATGAGGGAATCGAGACTCAGCGCGGATCTACTGGACTTTCCGGTAAACGTCCATAAGTTATGCGCATGAATGTTCCACGCCCGTAACAAAAAAGGCTCAACTGTCACGAACAGATAATTCTTGATTCTCCTCCATTTAAATGCAGTTGACTTTGTTTAAAAGCTGACGATAGTCAATCTCAAATTTGTGATCTGTATTGCCCGGTGATACGCTTCGTTCTGTTGGTCAGTTATGTTTGGAATTCAGTGATGTACAATTTCAGAGATATTCATTTCATAATGAGGACATATGTGTTAAATAATGCATTGATATTAAATATTGAAACAAATACTGATAACAATTGTACAATGAGCTTTGATAAAGTTTCATCTGGACTCGAAACGTCCGCCCTTTTCACTCCTTACAGGTGCACCAGACATTGTGAGATTTTGCAGCATTTTCTCTTTTCTCATCCGCAGTAATTTGCTTTTATTACTGAGTACAATTGATTGAGATGATTCGAAGAAAAATGAAAATGATGCATTAACGAATGGGCAGAAATCATTGCTCCCTTAGATATTTGCCAGAAGAACGATTTTGAATTTTGATGTTCGGGATAAGTCGTACAATCAGATTGAACGTAACGGTTATCTTCCTGAATTCAGTGACATGGGCTCTCAGTCTCACCATCCGAACCTGCAGCATCACAGCGTAGTTGAACATTGCAGACAGGCAGATTTGCTCCAGTGCAATTACAGCTGTTTCTGTAGTGTAGTGGTTATCACATTCGCCTAACACGCGAAAGGTCCCTCGTTTGAAACCAGGCAGAAACACTCATTGAGCTTCCTCATGTCGCGTAAGGGAAAATTGATTGATTTTTGTTTGTTCCTAATCATTATACGAGCCTCGATGTTAACGGCATGTTATCATTGCTCTGACGTCACCCTCAATTGCTTTCTGTGAAATAAGAAACGCTTTTTTTTGACGCACTGACAGGAAAGTTCGATTTTGATACCGAACACTTATTCGCATCTCATTCAGTCTACAACAGAATTTAATGGGTTTATAGGTGCAGACTAATATGGTTAATCGCCATCTGAAATATCTGACAGTAGTGTGTGCTCAAAAAGACAGATACAAGTCATACTGTAAGTGAACTCGAGGAAATGGCGCACATTTCACAGAAGAATCTTTTTAAAATCGTTTTCATCACTGAGAAATAGGAAAAGCCACTCAGACAGATGAGGGAATCGAGACTCAGTGCGGATCTACTGGACTTTCCTGTAATCGGCCGGAATTTATGCGCCTGAATGTTTCACGCCCGTAATAAAAAAGGCTCAACTGTCACGAACAGATCATTCTTGATTCTCCTCCATTTAAATGCAGTTGACTTTGTTGAAAAGCTGACCAGAGTCAATCTCAAATTTGCGATCTGTATTACCCGGTGATTCGCTTCGTCCTGTTGGGCAGTTATGTTTGCAATTCAGTGATGTTCAGTTTCAGAGATATTCAATTCATAATGAAGACATATGTGTTAAATAAGGCATGGATATTAAATATTGAAAGAAATACTGTGTACAATTGTACAATGAGCTTTGATAAAGTGCCATCTGGATTCGAAACATCCGCCCTTTTCACTCCTTACAGGTGCTGCCAGACATTGGGAGATTTTGCAGCATTTTCTCTTTTCTCATCCGCAGTAATTTGCTTTTATTACTGAGTACAATTGATTGAGATGATTCGAAGAAAAATGAAAATGATGCATTAACGAATGGGCAGAAATCATTGCTCCCTTAGATATTTGCCAGAAGAACGGTTTTGAATTTTGATGTTCGGGATAAGTCGCACAATCAGATTGAAAGTGACGGTTATCTTCCTGAATTCAGTGACAATGGGCTCTCAGTCTCACCATCGGAACCTGCAGCAACACAGCGTAGTTGAACATTGCAGACAGGCAGATTTGCTCCACTACTATTCAAGCTGTTTCTGTAGTGTAGTGGTTATCACGTTCGCCTAACACGCGAAAGGTCCCTGGTTCGAAACCAGGCAGAAACATTCGTTAAGCTTCCTCATGTCGTGGAAGGGAAAATTGCTTGTTTTCAGTTCGTTGCTCATCATTATCCGATCCTCGATGTGAAAGGCATGTTATCATTAAGCTGTTTCTGTGGTGTCGTGGTTATCACATTCGCCTAACACGTGGAAAGTCGCCGGTTCGAAACCAGGCAGAAACATAGAGTAGCACAGTGGCACAGCAGTTAAGACTGCTGCCTCAAGGAGCCAGGGTCCCAGGTTCGGTTCCCGGTTTGGATCACAGTCTGCGCAGAGTCTGCATCTTCTCCCCGTGCCTGCATGCGTTTCCTCCGCGTGCTCCGGTTTCCTCCCACAGTCTGAAAGACATGCTGGCATCACCCTCAAATGCTTTCTGTGGAATAAGAAACGCTTTTTTTGACGCACTGACAGGAAATTTCGATTTTGACACCGAGCACTTATTCGCATCTCGTTCAGTCTACAGCAGAATTTAATGGGTTTATAGGTGCAGACTAATATGGTTAATCAGCATCTGAAATATCTGACAGCAGTGTGTGCTCAAAAAGACAGATACAAGTCATACTGCAAGTGAACTAGAGGAAATGACGCACATTTCACACAAGATCTATTTTTAAATCGTTTTTCATCACTGAGAAACAGGAAAAGCCACTCAGACAGATGAGGGAATCGAGGCTCAGTGCGGATCTACTGGACTTTCCGGTAAAGGTCCGGAAGCTATGCGCCCAAATGTTTCACGCCCAGAATTAAAAAGGCTCAAGTGTCACGAATAGATCATTCTTGATTTTTCTCCATTTAAATGTCGTTGACTTTGTTTAAAAGCAGACGATAGTCAATCTCAAATTTGTGATCTGTATTACCCGGTGATTCGATTCGTTCTGTTGGTCAGTTATGTTTGCAATTCAGTGATGTTCAATTTCAGAGATATTCAATTCATAATGAAGACATATGTGTTAAATAGTGCATTTATACTAAATAGTGAAACAAATACTGAGTACAATTGTACAATAAGCTTTGATAAAGTGCCATCTGGACTCGAAACGTCCGCCCTTTTCACTCCTTACAGGTGCTGCCAGACATTGGGAGATTTTGCAGCATTTTCGCTTTTCTCATCCGCAGTAATTTGCTTTTATTACTGAGTACAATTGATTGAGATTATTCGAAGAAAGATGAAAATGATGCATTCACGAATGGGCAGAAATCATTGCTCACTTAGATATTTGCCAGAAGAACGATTTTGAATTTTGATGTTCGGGATAAGTCGCAGAATCAGATTGAAAGTAACGGTTATCTTCCTGAATTCAGTGACATGGGCTCTCAGCCTAACCATCGGAACCTGCAGCATCACAGCGTAGTTGAACATTGCAGACAGGCAGATTTGTTGCAGTGCGCTTCAAGCTGTTTCTGTAGTGTAGTGGTTATCACGGTCGCCTAACACCCGAAACGTCCCCGGTTCGAAACCAGGCAGAAACACTCATTAATCTTCCTCATGTCGTGGAAGGGAAAATTGCGAGTTTTCAGTTCGTTGCTCATCATTATCCGAGCCTCGATGTGAAAGGCATGTTATCATTAAGTTGTTTCTGTGGTGTCGTGGTTATCACATTCGCCTAACACGCGGAAAGTCGCCGGTTCGAAACCAAGCAGAAACATATGGCGGCACAGCAGTTAAGACTGCTGCCTCAAGGCACCAGGGTCCCAGGTTTGATTCCCAGTTTGGATCACTGTCTGCGCGGAGTCTGCGTCTTCTCCCCGTGCCTGCATTGGTTTCCTCCGGGTGCTCCGGTCTCCTCCCACAGTCTGAAAGACATGCTGGCATCACCCTCAAATGCTTTCTGTGAAATAAGAAACGCTTTTTTTGACGCACTGACAGGAAATCTCGATTTTGACACCAGCACTTATTCGCATCTCGTTCAGTCTACAGCAGAATTTAATGGGTTTATAGGTGCAGACTAATATGGTTAATCAGCATCTGAAATATCTGACAGTAGTGTGTGCTCAAAAAGACAGATACAAGTCATACTGTAAGTGAACGAGAGGAAGTGGCGCACATTTCACACAAGATCTATTTTTAAATCGTTTTTCATCACTGAGAAACAGGAAAAGCCAGTCAGACAGATGAGGGAATCGAGACTCAGTGCGGATCTGCTGCACTTTCCTGTAAACATTGGGTTTCGTGAATTTTGTTGTTTCAACTGTGGATGTCGGCTCTGCAACGTTCACATTTGCATCACTTCCAGTGTTTTCCTCAGCTGAGATTCCAGACTCTGTTGTCTCAGTAGCAGAGGCACTGGGCTGTGGTTGTTTTGGACTTTGGTGATCACCTTGGGTTTGTCGATCCTTATCTGTTTCTGGAGTAAAGTAACTGTCAACGTTTGGTAATTTTTTGAGTTGCTCTTCAAGCTGGTGCTTTCTTTTTCTTTTCTGGTATCTGCTCTTAAATGTTCCCTTCATTGTAAACCTTCTGAAATTTTGTGAGGCCCCTGCGGATTGTGAGGCCCTAAGCTGTAGCTTATTTAGCTTATGCCTAAATCCGGCACTGGGATCACCGTTACTCATCTCTGAAAATAGACAACAGACACGCAGCGTGTTAGAAGGACTAACAACAGCGGAATAATGGCCGAGAGATGGAAATGGGCAATGAATATGGTGATTGGCGGATTTCATTCAAAGGTTCAAAATGGCCGCCCTGTGATCAGGACAATATGTGGAGATGCCGGCGTTGGACTGGGGTAAACACAGTAAGAAGTTTAACAACACCAGGTTAAAGTCCAACAGGTTTATTTGGTAGCTTTTGTGGCTGAGAAAAGGTGTGGCTTTTGCTACCAAATAAACCTGTTGGACTTTAACCTGGTGTTGTTAAACTTATTATCAGGACAATAACCAGAGACAGACAGAGCTTCACCCCCATAGTTCCAGTCTGAACACCAGAAACAGAGGCAGTGATCACTGTCTGCATAAGACCTGGAAATGGAGAAGTTGAAACAGTCAGTGGACTGTAATGAGATCGCAAGTGACTCCGTCTCTCCGCCCATTTTTACATCTTCAAACAGTCGCTTCCTCGAGAAGGGAATCGTGATTTTTCATAAGTGATCAGAGAGCGCCCTCCCGTGGACAGCAATGCCGCATATTGGAAACAGATGCACACACGGTCACCCGTAAAGGCTGATACATATCTAGATAATAGAATCATAGAATCATAGAATTTGTACAGAACAGAAAAATGCCATTCGGCCCACCGATCTGTACCGATCACAAGCCTCCCAGGCCCTATTCCCGTAACCTCATACATTTACTCCTCTAATCCCCCTGATACAACGGTCAATTTAGCATAGCCAATCAAACTAACCTGCACATCTTTGGACCGTGGGAGGAAACCGGAGCACCCGAGGAAACCCACACAGACACGGGGAGAGCAGATACACACACGGCCACGTGCAAAGACCAACACGTGTAAGGATATATAACCATATAGATACATGCCCAGACACTGTCATCAATTCTAACGTCCCTCGTTATAAATCCAGAATTATTCTGTAGATTTCTGACACATTAGTCTGAGTTGCTAACTATGAAAATACATGAATAACTCCAACTCCGTGTTCACTCGAAGCCTCGTATACCGCACAGAATCAACAAAAGCATAGACACAGGGACAAGTAAACACAGTGATCGATTCTCAAACTGATCGACTCAAACATAGACACACAGACAATCACTGAGGAAGATAAACAAACAGATTAACACAGCCACTGACACACTCAAGAGAAGTGCACTCATTGACAATCTCAAAAACTTACTAGCTCCAGAGTAACTTTCTGAACTGGAATTCCCTGGGGTCATGTCAGTGCGGCAATATCGTGTTAGATATTCATTGCGATGGAACTGTCCATTTTAACAACAAGGAACAGCCAGAAATCTATTCCTCATCAATGGTGATCATTAATTGATGACTCAACAGTGGACACTTTTGGATAATAAGCAATAATGGATGAATTTATTTTAACAGCCAAACACATATCATGTTTAAAGTTTATTTATTAATGTCACAAGTAGGATTACATTAATACTGCAATGAAGTTACTGTGAAAATCCCCTAGTCACCATACTCCGCCACCTGTTCGGGTACACTAAGGGAGAAATTTAGCATGGCAATGCACCTAACCAGCACGTCTTTCAGACTGTGGGAAGAAACTGGAGCAAATCCACACAGACACAGGAAGAACGTGCAAACTCCACTCAGACCCAAGCCAGGAATCGAACCCGAATCCCTGGCGCTGTGAGGCAGCAGTGTGCCACTGTGCCACCGTGCCACCCCGTGTGAGGTCGCTGTAGGTAAGATAGATTCCCCACCCATTCTCGAGGTTGCCAGATCGGATGTTTGGGACACAGGAGGACAACACAAGGAGACTGCTTCAGGTATAGGTGATTAATTCTCCTCTGTTATATTCCACACTCTGTGGAAAGTTGTGGAGTTAATATCAAATATAATTCAGAAATAATGAGGAGATGCTTTATCCGATTAAACCCGTTTTGTAAATTCCATTTGAAATCAATTGCATAAATAAATATATGCTTACGTTGAAAACTACATTGGGAAGCTATATCCAATACTTCATGCCATTGGGTCAGTGAAACGTTGTTACCTAAAGCAAACTGTACATGGATTCCACAGAAACTACTTCTTCAAATGGGGATTGGACAATGACTTGAAAGGGAGAAAAATCAGCTTAATGGAATGAGAGGAGGAAATTGAAATGAGAACAAAGAACAGTGCAGCATAGGAACAGGCCCTTCGGCCCACCAAGCCCGCACCGACACGTCAGTTTGGTAACTCGTCATAAAACAACTGGCATAGGCATGGTGGGTCGAAGGAACTCTTATTGTTCTCTGCCATTGCCAACCATTTTCAATCATTACAACAATCTGAGGTCCCTCTCTGCTTCAAGAAGACGCCCATCATCCCGGTACCTAAGAAAAACCAAGCAGCATGTCTTAATAACTATCGGCCGGTGGCTCTAACATCCATCATTATGAAGCGCTTTGAAAGGTTTGTCATGGCACGAATCAATTGCAGCCTCCCGGACTACCTGGATCCACTACAGTTGCCTACCACCGCAACAGGTCCACAGCAGACGGCATTTCCCTGGCCTTGCACTCAACCCTGGATCACCTCGATAACAAGGACAGACTCCTATTTATTGACTATAGCTCAGACTTCAACACTATTATTCCCACGAAACTCATCTCCAAACTCCGTGACCTGGACCTCGGCACCTCCTCTGTGACTGGATCCTGAACTTCCTAACTCACAGACCATAATCTGTAAAGATAGGCAACAACACCTCCTCCACGATCATCCTCAACACCGGTGCCCCACAATGCTGTGTTCTCAGCCCCCTACTATACTCCTTATATACCTATGACTGTGTGGCCAAATTCCCCTCCAATTCGATTTTCAAACACAGCATTGTGGGGCACCGGTGTTGAGGATGATCGTGGAGGAGGTGTTGTTGCCTATCTTTACAGATTATGTATGGTCTGTGAGTTAGGAAGTTCAGGATCCAGTCACAGAGGAGGTGCCGAGGTCCAGGTCACGGAGTTTGGAGATGAGTTTCGTGGGAATAATAGTGTTGAAGTCTGACGATGCCACCGTAGTGGGTCGGATTTCAAACACTGATGAGAAAGAGTACAGGAATGAGGTAAAGAGTCTGGTGAACTGGTGCAGCAACAATAATCTCTCCCTCAATGTCAACGAAATGAAGGAGATTGTCATCGACTTCAGGAAGCGTAAAGGAGAACATGCCCCTGTCTACATCAACAGGGACGAAGTAGAAAGGGTCGGGAGCTTCAAGTTTTTAGGTCTCCAGATCACCAACTATCTGCCCTGGTCCCCCCATGACGACACTATAGTTAAGAAAGCCCACCAACACCTCCACGTCCTCAGAAGACGAAGGAAATTTTGCATGTCAGCTACGACTCTCACCAACTTTTACAGCTGTACCATAGAAAGCATTCTTTCTGGTTGTATCACAGTTTGCTATGGCTCCTGCTCTGCTCAAGACTGCAAGGAACTACAAAAGGTCGTGATTGTGCCCAATCCATCACACAAACAGCCTCCCATCCATTGACTCTGTCTACACTTCCTGCTGCCTGGGCAAAGCAGCCAGCATAATTAAGGACCCCAGGTCCTCGGACATTCTCTCTTTCACCTTCTTCCTTCGGGAAAAAGATACACAAGTCAGGTCTCGTACCAACCGACTCAAGAATAGTTTCTTCCCTGCTGCTGTCAGACTTTTGAATGGACGTACCTTGCGTTAAGTTGATCTTTCTCTACACCCTAGCTCTGACTGTAACACTGCAAAGTGCACACTCTCATTTCCTTCTCTATGAACGGTATGTTTTGTCTGTGTAGCGCGCAAGAAACAATACTTTTCACTGTACGTTAATACATGTGACAATAATAAATCAAATCAAATCAAAGTCATTCTTGGATCAATATGTCTACAGCAGTCCCAATGAGTGTTGCAACATTTCAAGAGATTCCCCTTGGGTCCTAGGGACGCCAGCAGTTTCTGTAGTGTTATGGTGGTTCCATTCGCCTCACACACGGAAAATCCCTCGTTCAAAACCATGCCGAAATATTATTAAAATTTGTTCGTTAAGGGTGAGGCAAGTTTACATGATTGAAATTTGTTGCTGAACATTATCCGAAACTCGATATTAAAGCCATGTTATTTTTGCTCTGACCTCGGCCTCAAAATCTTTCAGCAAAATCAGAGATCTTGTATTTTTATGACGCAATGAGAGGAAATAGATGTTCCTGTTTTGACACCGTGGACATATCAGCAACTCATTCAGTCCACAACAGAATTTAATGGCTTTGTTGATGCAGACTAACAAAGTGAATCATCATCTGAACCATGTCGAATAGTATTGTGTGCTCAAAAAGGCAGACACAAGTGAAACTGTAACTGAACTAGAGGAAATGACGCACATTGCGCGGAACCATTATTTTAAATCGTTCTTCAGAGTAAAGAAATAGGGAAAACCACTCAGACAGTTGAGGAAATCGAGAATCAGTGCGGATCTACTGGACTTTCCTACAGCTGAATGGAATTTAGACGCCTGAGTGTTTCACATACAAAATGAAGAGGGATCAAGTATAACTAACAAATCATTCTTAAATCTATTCCCTTTAAAGATTTTGTTTAAAAGCTGATTGTGGTCAATCTCAATGAAGCACCGTGACATGTGTATTACCCAGTGACTCGATTCCTTTTGTTGGTCAGTCATGTTTGCAATTCAATGTTGTCTATTTCGAAGATATTTCATTCAGAATGAGGAGATATGTGATTAATAAAAATATATTAATATTAAACATTGAACAGCGAACAAATATTGGGTAGAACTGGTTGAAATTATTCGAAGGAAGATGAGAATGATGCATTAATGATTGAGCAGAAATCATTGCTCCTTAGATATTTGCCGGACGACCACTTTTAAATGTTGAAGTTCAAGATGAGTTGAGAAATCAGGTTGGAAGAAACGGTTTTTGTCTTGTATTAAGTGACATGGGCTCTCAGTATAACCATTGGAGCCTGCAGCAACACAGTCGAGTTGAACATTGTGGTCAGGCCAATTGGCGGCGCTATGCTATCAGTTGTTTCTGTAGTGTAGTGGTTATCACGTTCGCCTCACACGCGAAAGGTCCCCGGTTCGAAACAGGGCAGAAACATTTATTGCAATTATTCATTTTGTATGAGGGAAGTTTTGAATGGTTTCAGTTGTTGCTGAACATGATCTGAATCTCAATGTTACAGCCATGTTATCTTTGCTCTGACCTCGGCCACAAATGCTCTCAGTAAAAGCAGAAATGCTGTATTTTAAGACGCAATGAGGAAATAAATGTTTGTACTTTGACACCGTGCGCATATTAGCAACTTGTTCAGTCCATAACAGAATTTAATGGATTTATAAATGCAGACTAACATATAATCACCATCTGGAAACATGTGTAATAGTCGTGTGTGCTCATAAACACAGACACAAGTGAAACTGTAACTGAACGAGAGGAAATGGCGCACATTTCCCGGAAGCATATTTTTAAAATTGTTCTTCTTAATAAAGAAATGGGAAAAAATCACTCAGGCAGATGAGTAAATCGAAACTCAGTGTAGGTCTGCTGGACTTTTCTATAGATGAACGGGATTTAAGCGCCAGAATGTTTCACACGCAGAATGAAGAGGGATTAAGTATAACCAGCAGATCATTATTAAATCTTTTTCCTTGAAAGATATTTGATATTGTTTAAAAGCTGACTGTCTCAAATAAGCACCATGGGGTGTGTATTACCCAGTGACTCGATTTCTTTTATTGGTCAGTCATGTTTGCAATGCAATGTTGCATATTCCTGAGATATTCAACTCAGAATGAAGATGCATGTATTAAATACATGTATTCATATTTAATATTGAATAACGAAACAAATATTGAGTAACTAGCCAACGTTTCGAGTTTGGATGACCCTTCGTCAGAGCTAAGGGCAAAGAAAATCAGACAAGATTTATATTATGAGGGTGGAAGGGGGTGCTGTAATTGGACAAAGGGAATGAAAAGGAGATTGTAGAAGGCTGAGAGAGGTGTGAAAAGTGTTAATCAGAATGGTAGAGCAGAGGTACAGATGGTTTGCCCTGAATGGAGGGGGGTTGGTGGGGGGGAGGAGGGGGGGGGGGGAGGGGGCGGGTGCGGGCGAGAAGAAGAGCAGGAATGAAGAAGTTGAAAAATGGAAGTGAGAAAGAAGTATGATAAAATGGATGAATGAGATGAAAAGAAGAAACAAAATGAAATAAAATAAATGGAAATGGGGTGAAGGCGGAGGGGAGAATCATGCTCTGAAGTTGTTGAACACAATGTTCAGTCTGGAAGGCTGTAAAGTGCCCAATCGGAAGATGAGGTTCTGTTCCTCCAATTTGCATTGGGGTTCACTAGAACATTGGAAAAGGCCAAGGACGGACATGTGGGCAGGAGAGCAGGGTGGTGTGTTGAAGTGGTAAGTGACAGGAAGGTCTGGGTCCTGCTTGCGGACAGACTGAAGGTGTTCAACAAAGCAGTCATCCAATTTGTGTTTGGTCTCTCCGATGTAGAGTAGACTGGATTGGGAGCAGTGAATTGAATAGACCAGGTTGAAGAAGGTGCATGTGAAGCACTGCTTCACCTGAAAGGGCGTTTAGGACCCGGGAGGTGAACAGGGAGGAGGTAAAGTGGCAGGTGTTGCACCTTCTACTATTGCATGGGAAGGTGCCATGGGTAGGGGATAGGAGTTTGGGTGGGATGGAGGAGTGGACCAGGGTATCCCAGAGAGGACGATCCTTGTGGAATGCTGGTGGTGGAGTGGGGGGGTGGGGGGGGGGGGGTAAAGGGAAGATGTGTTGGGTATGGCATCATGCTGGAATTGGCAGCAATGGCAGAGGATGATCCTTTGAATGTGAAGGCTGGTCAGGTGAAAAGTGAAGACAAGGGGAACCCTGTCCTGGTTCTGGGAGGGAGGGAGGGGAGGGAGTGGGAGCAGTGGCTGGGGGATGGATCGGACATGGATCGGACATGGTCAAGAGCCCTGTCAACAACAGTGGGTGGAAAACCTCAACTGTTGAAGAAGAAAGACATATCTGCAACGCTATTTAGGAAAGTGGCATCATCAGAACAGATGCGGCTGCAAAGCGCTGACGATAGAGATGGTGATGTAAGCTAACATCTGGATAGTAAATCGGTCAGATTTTAGCGTTCACACTGAATTATTAAACCTTTCCCTCACTCTGCAACGACAATATTTGAAAAGGTTTCTGTCCAGTTTTGAACCGTCGGAAGCGAAAGTAATAACTGTGCGTGGAATGCCTGTTGTCTGTTGTAATGGACTGAATATATCACTGTGGTGCAAACAGAAGGTGCCATTTTGCGGCAGAGACTTGCTTGTGGTGAATGTGATCTGGCGCGAAAATTAAAATAACAAAAGCAGCGTGGATAAGAAAAAACTGTAAAATAGGTTGGTCTGATGGTTAGAGTTTGACACTTTCACTGCTTTTCAGATTACAGGTCAGGAAATGAAGATTTGTTGCTCTCATCCAAACCATAAAAACAAATGTCAGGTATTGCCTGGTGGAACATATAAAACACAATCTTTCCTCGTGTCCTGAGGTGAAGACTGAGCAAATTCAACAGGAGGTTTTCATGTCATATCTGGCAGGATATTGGGAATCAGACAAGGTTAAGGCAGTTTAAATGGTGCCGGTCCTTCACTGCAGCTGATTCTGTTTCTGACTGGATGTGATTTCTGTTTGTTACACAGTTCAGGATGAATTGATGCATTGAAGGAGCAGGCTCAAACCGACTGATGGCCTTTCTCAGCTCCTTTGCTGCTACTGAATTTCAGTAACGCTTTCAGTAAAGAGCAGAATGGTTACGGGGTAGCGTGGCGGAGCAGTTTAAACCCGTAGTTAGGTCCAGTTTCTGTATAAGCTGTGAGTTCAAATCCCGCCATTGCTCGAGTGGGTTTGAGTTTTGGTCCCTGCAGCTGAAATCCAGCAGTTCAGATTGAATGCAGGAGTTTGTGCCGTGTCGTTTTTGGCAGGAAGAAAGCGGAGACACGGACCAATGTAAACAGTTGTTGAGGTAAAGAAGCGCATGTGGAAGGAGTGGAACAAATTATTGTCGATGCTGGAATCGGAAACAAAAAGGGAAAATGCTGGAAAATGTCAGTAAGTCTGGCAGCATCAGTTATGAGAAAAGAAAGCTGACGTTTCGAGTCCAGATCACCCTTTGTCAAGACTGGAAGGAATTGAGTTGCTCCGACAGAGAATACAAACGGGAACACAGGCTGAATGGCTGTCTGCCGATATAACCACAGGATTGCAAACATTGAGACTGCAGTCCCGGCCCAGGGGTAGATTGGGATTTTCTAACTGGGGCTCAAATCCTGTCATGGACGCCTCCCGTCATTCCGTATTTTTATTGAAAGTTATTGGAAATGAAGCAATGGGTACAGAGATGATCAACTCATTGCAAATCTCTCACATCAGCGTCTCTGAGGGTCTAGTGACCAGAATCGGCGCCGTGACGTCGTTTCAATTCCCAGTCACAGAGTGAATAACTTTTTGTCCAATTCTTCATTTAATGAAAACCCGCCTCATAGCGTTTGTGAAGGGAGCAATATCTAAATCTTCCAGCTGGATGAACTTGCATCGGAGTTGGAAAAGTCAGAGATGCAAGTCCAGGATGCTACCGGGACTTGATGGATTAAGTTATAAGGAGAGGCTGGATAGACTGCGACTTTTTCCTCTGGAGCATAGGAGGCTGAGGGGTGATCTTATAGAGGTCTATAAAATAATGAGGGGCACAGATCAACTAGATAGTCAATATATTTTCCCAAAGGTAGGGGAGTCTAAAACTAGAGGGCATAGGTTTAAGGTGAAAGGGGAGAGATACAAAAGCCTCCAGTGGGCCAATTTTTTCATACAGAGGGTGGTGAGTGTCTGGAACAAGCTGCCAGATGCAGTAGGAGAGGCGGGTACAATTTTGTATTTTAAAAGGCATTTAGATGGTCACATGGGTACGATTGGTATCGAGGGATATGGGCCAAATGCGGGCAATTGGGATTAGGTTAGGGGTTTAAAAAAAGGCGGCAAGGACAAGTTGGGCCAAAGGGTCTATTTCCATGCTGTAAACCTCTATGACTCTATGACTCTATGAATCCATGTAACACTAACGATAAACTCTGAAGAAGAATCACATAACAAGCACAACATACATGTCAGATACACACAGAGCACACATGTCAAATCATGTCATTTTCAAGTTGCCTCTTTTAATTTCCTGCTCTCCACCAAATCAAAATCTCCACCAGATTAAAAATCTCCGACCTCAATCCCTATGCTGCTCCTCAATCCACTGATAATACTACACGCAATGTATAAAACTTGCAGCGCTTGGCTCC